>NC_056726.1:28720489-29012989 GCF_019279795.1 Protopterus annectens
TGCCTTCCATATCAAGGATTGATATATCAGAGTATAGGTGAAGAGAAAGAAGTAGGGGGGTCCTAAACAAAAGGTCAGCACTGGTAGAATTTTTAGTATAATCTAGAACAGAAGTTGCTGTTAAGAAAAGAAAAATTAGAGCAAATAAAATATTGCAAGATAACTAAGAATCGATCATAGGAGGTTAGGAAGGATTGGGAAGAGAGGCTAGATAAGCAATTCACAAAGAAACAATGGGGGATATATGTATGTCTCCCAAATATGCAACAAAATCTAGAAGATTTGGGGACTTTGCTGGGAAGTGTTTACATATGCATTTTTATACCCTAAGCAGATTGCAAAGAAGTTTTCCTTAGGTAGACTGCAAGTGACGGATGTATGATGGGGAAGAAAGTGGTAACTGGGAACAAATTTTCTGGGAGTGTAATGAGTTGGCAGACTTTAAAGATTCTCTGCGAACTGCTCTGTCGGAGGTGCTGGGTGAGCAAATTGGAGTGACTAGGGAAATGATTTTTTTGAGCGATGATACAGAATCGGAATTGCCTAGACATATTAAGGCCACCTTGCCGAGTTCAATTATGATGACTGCCAAAAAAGCGATTACTAGAAAATGGAAATCAAAGTCTAAACCAACTTTACTAGAAGTAGCGAAGATAATAACAGAGATAAAACCAACTGGAAATGGGATCTTTAGAAAAGGGTAGGAACAAGTTACATAGGAAAAAAATGGGAACTGTGGGATCAGTATATGCAGAGGAGAAACAAGGTTTACAAGAAGGCTGGTTTTGAATGAGTTATGCAATGGTTGACAGCAGTGGCTGGATATATTAAAATTGATGTATAAAGTTTGCAGCTACAGTTGTGTTGGCAAAGTTTGGAATTTATAATATTTGTGCTTCTGTGGTTTATTTTCATTCATATAAATGTAGCATGGTCTGTCATGCATCATAATTTAATAAAGATATTTCTTGTTTAAAATGAAAAGACATAAAAAGCTGTAGATGTCTTACTTAAGAATATTAGATCAGGTATGATTTTAAAAGGTGGGCGCTATCTTCTGTCTCAGCTACCTTATGGGAAATAGTCTGGCAAAAATCATCAGGGTTCAGCAAAAGAAGCAGGCATCCCCTTATAGCCCTAAAATAAAAGTTAAAATCTTTCCTAGGGAATACAGGAAGAGTCTTGTTTTATTTGTGAAGATGGTGTTTAAGATGTAGCGTTATGGTAGGGGATCCTACATGATTTCCCCCCAAAAAAAGCCTTTAACCTGCACAGTAAAGCTTAAATCATTCAGGAACTTGGGTTTGAGGGTTAGTCCTGGGAATGTATTGCCAGTCTGGAACTTGTGTGTATGTTGTAGCATTTTGTAAACATTTCCTAGAAAAAGTTGATGTGATACTGAGCTGTACTGAGGATTGTTCCCAAAAACATGCAGCTGATTTTACTGCTGCATCAGTACTGTGAGACGAGCTTTCCCTGATGCCTTTCAGCATCACTATGGTGGGCTGTGATTGCCCCAGAAAGAGGTTTGCCATCCTCTTTGTAATGCATACTGTACAATATGATAGCCATGCAGAATGGCGGCTTTGCCATAGTGTTGCTGTCTGCAGTCTGCTGTCTGATCACTCTTAACCATCCATATCCACAGAATACCAAATTGTCTGCTTACATCAGATGCACCCTGGCACTCCCCCCTCATTTTGCATTGCTGTAGATGAGGTGCTGGTATGCATACTGCTTCTTTCTGAAAAACCTTAGCCTCAGTTCTATACTTCTTGGTCTAGGGTTTGACGGTCTTCATCTTTAGGACAAACAAATTGGGACTTTTCTTGCCAAGGAGGCTAAAGCTTAGAAAATCTCCAACCAGATATAGTAGCAACCAGAAAAGATCTTCTAGGAAACTAAAGCGTATTTTAGGTCATGGCTGGCTAAAACTGAAACAAAATTACTTTTCAGATGAGATGCGTTTCAGAAATGAAGGCATCCATTTGCACTGATGTTCTTTCATCTGCAGCACCATGAAAGCCAGATGGCCGAGGTACAACTCTTATTCAGGGGAATACCTAAAACTAGTGCCCAGACAAAGGCTAACATTAGAACACGACAGGAATCTGGAGTTACAATTTCAAAGTATTGCATCAGGATGGACTTGAACCCATAATATTTCCCTACTTCATATAGTATATAGGGTAACGTATTTCAGTGCTGTTGCAGCTACAGAAGCCTTTATGTACTGGAAAGTCATTATCAACTGAATATTGCATATGAAATACCTTATGTTGAGAATGAACATATATATGATGTAGTACTGAGACCAAAGTGTAAGTGTACTAAAGAAATGACATATCTGATTACCCAGAATACTTTGATAGTTTATGTAAATGTCTGTAGAGCATAACATTGTATCACTTTGCGGTTAGGTCTGTATGGAGAAAGAGTTTTACAGTAGACCCGAAACTTCAAAAAAACATACCATCTGTTTTTACAAAATAAATTTTAGCTTTTTCGTCAATACTTTAGCAGAAAATAACATGCATTGTGAAATGTGCATGCTTAAGAAAGTGACAACATTCATTTAATATCATAATATACAGAGCAGCAATTGTTAATGTCTTCCATGTGATGTATCTGGTAAATCTTTCTGTCTTTACATGTAAAAAAAAAAGTTATCCTAAATGAATTTTGCAGTCAAGCAGAAACAGAGCATCTCTGTTGGGTACTTCCTCAATTATGTATTTAATTTTAGACTGTAAAAGTGAAAAATATTTCTGAATGACTGAATATGTATTACTTACGACCACCTCCTCTTTTCTTTTTCTGAATGTAGGTTTGTCAACAGTTTCATGATGCTGGGATTATGTCAGATGTTGATTTAGACCCAGGATGTACACTGAACAAGAAAGTCAGAAATTCACAGCTTGCCCAAAATAATTTTATTTTAGGTAAGACAAAAACATGAGTAGTATTTTTATAGATGTATGCTTTTGGTTTATTTAAATATAGTAACACCTTTTGTGATCCCATAAAAAATGTTCCTCCCAGCTAATTATAGTGATTGAACAGTTGTCATGCAGGTTACTCTCTGTGTTTCCATTACTGAAGCAAGCCTGTAACATTTTGGTAAACAAGGACCTTTTTTTTCTGATTTTCATTTGCACTGACAAGACATTGAAGGTTTGTGATCTAATGCTTGGAAATTTTGTGCCTAAAGCAGGTGTCATTGGGATGCAGGAAATATTAAAAAATTGGCAAATAAGACTGAAGTGAATCACTTAATTAGCTAACAAATACACTTAAAAATAGGCATTGGAAGTTAAATTAATCAGAACATACAACATCGCAGAGGCTTAGCTACAGTGGAGCAAAGGGCCTTCCCAGGTGCAAGGTGTTAGTAGGCTCAATTGACAGATGTTGATATTGTAGTAGGGCACTACTGGCATTCAGAAATTCAAGTCTGCAGTGATGGCTAAAGTGCTGAAGAGCTTAGTGTGGGGTATTTTAATTGTAGCAAGCTGTTTATTAAATTTTTGCATTTGTTCAAGAGGTTTGCTGCATTTTTTAAAGTCCTCATCTTTAAGAGGTAGTTTACTTTTTCCTTGCTCTTCAACTTAGAGACGGGAGTATTGCACAAGAGCTCTAGATAAACTAGATAAGTAACTGCACATAACAGCCTTTTAATTTTTTTTAAAGTGCAGAGAAGAACAGGGAAGTAAATAGTGTGGGAAGAAATAGCCAGGGAATTGTTATGGCTGGGCTTGTATAGGCCCTAGGGCTGATAGCCTAGTACCAACCTATGAACCTATATTCACCCTGGGGATCACATCAGTCACCCTGCTAGACAGGGGTCCGGGAAGTAAATAGTGTGGTAAGAAATAGCCAGGGAATTGTTATGGCTAGGCTTGTATAGGCCTTAGGGCTGATAGCCTAGTACCAACCTATGAACCTATATTCACCCCGGGGATCACGTCAGTCACCCTGCTAGACAGGGGTCCAGGGAAGTAAATAGTGTGGGAAGAAATAGCCAGGGAATTGTTATGGCTAGGCTTGTATAGGCCCTAGGGCTGATAGCCTAGTACCAACCTATGAACCTATATTCACCCCGGGGATCACGTCAGTCACCCTGCTAGACAGGGGTCCAGGGAAGTAAATAGTGTGGGAAGAAATAGCCAGGGAATTGTTATGGCTAGGCTTGTATAGGCCCTAGGGCTGATAGCCTAGTACCAACCTATGAACCTATATTCACCCCGGGGATCACGTCAGTCACCCTGCTAGACAGGGGTCCAGGGAAGTAAATAGTGTGGGAAGAAATAGCCAAGGGAATTGTTATGGCTAGGCTTGTATAAGGCCCTAGGGCTGATAGCCTAGTACCAACCTATGAACCTATATTCACCCCGGGGATCACGTCAGTCGCCCTGCTAGACAGGGGTCCAGGGAAGTAAATAGTGTGGGAAGAAATAGCCAAGGGAATTGTTATGGCTAGGCTTGTATTGGCCCTAGGGCTGATAGCCTAGTACCACCCTATGAAACTATGAATTTAATGTGTTTTTTCTGAAAATGCTCTTAAGGAAGTTTCAGTAGATGATAGACCATGTGGCATGCAAAGGAATGATTAATCAAATACAGATCTGGGATGTAGGTATGTAGGGCATTACAGGAGGTAGTATGCACTAGAGGAATTGGCAGCTAGTAAACAAAAAGGAGGGTGTTTCAGTAATCCAAAAGTGAGAGAGAGAATTAGAAGGAAGAAAAAGTTGAATAAGAAACTTCATGAAAGCTTGAAAACTGTTGTAATCTGAAAGGCAGAACATGGATTATTATACTTTTTAAAGTAAAGTGTTGAGTCTTGACGAAAAGTATTACATGAGACTTAGGCACTAAAACTTGCCATGAGAAGCTTAAGAAAAAAAATATCCAGGAATGCCTGTGTAAAGTAAAGTGTGTGGGGGAAAAAAGGACTACAGAAGGAAAAGTCTTTCACCTTTGCAGTTAATTGTGGAAAAATTCAAACTGACTGAAATCAACTGAGGAACAAAAGATTTAAGATGAGGTAAAATCTCTGTTAACTATTAGGACTGATGCAGCAGTTATTGAGAGTATTCAACAAGACAAAACTTTCACTTGCTACCAGAGGCCTTCCCATCTTAAATCAGACATTCCCTTGCTTCACTTTATTGTTGCTGCACTAACAGTTATTTGACTGCTGTTTCACTGCATATTTCATTTTCTTTTTCTTTTTTCACAATACTTATCTCTGTCTTATTTCAAGTAGACTGTGATTTATCATTCCTACCAGAGAAGGAGAAAACTTTGCAGGCTTTTCCTATCGCAAGTTGTGGTTACCATTCTGACAGAGCACCAATACATCAAGCTTTCAACCTTTCTGCTGAGCAATCTTAGCTTTCCAAGTAGAAAAATTATTCATTTGATTATTGTACTACAGTGCATTTCCCCTCCCACTTTTCTTGTTCAGGCCCCTGCTGTTTATTCAAAGCCTGAAATACTGAGGTCTTTCAGAGTTTTCCCTGCCTTTACCATTGTATAATGACAAATTGATGGGAACCATTTGCATGTATGAAGCCTAGTGGTCAAAGAAAGTTACCTCTGTCCCCAGTGAATCGAGGAGCTTTCCCTGGTGCCTGTTTCAGCAGCATTGGTAACTCTATCACCGGTTTTGATTCTTGTACCTACAGCTCAAACTTATTCACTACCACAGTTGGGTCCTTCTGCATTCTTTCTTCCAGCATCCCTGTTTTGATGTATTTTGCTGGAGCCTTCTACATCAATTAATAACATATGTTTCCAGCGTTAGATGCCTTGACATCAGGCAGTCTGGATTCGGGACTAGCACTGGGAGCCCCAGGTACGACCATACTCTCATTTCCTTAATATTGATGCTTCCAGTTTTTCTGGCATTAACTGCCTTAGCATCCAGTTTTTCTTGTCCCAGTATAGCTTTCGGCCTAAAAGAGACCTTCCTTAAATTTCCATGTTGTTTTGGCAGTCTACTTCATTGTCTGAGCATAGGACCCCCCCCCCCTCCAGCATCTCTATCTCTCAGTCCCATAAAATGATTTTAGTATGTATTTGGTCTTGATCACTGAAGAAATGACCACAGGTGTGTCATCACAGTGGTTACAGTGTCTTATGGACAGAGGAGACACAAAGTCATAAAATACCAGGATTTGCATTTAGAAACTAGAGCAATGTGGGATGATACCCAGACAGTTCCAGTAGTAGTAGAATCAATGGGTCTCATAAAGAAAATAATTTATAGTTATATTTAGACATGCTACTGATACATGTAATCAGTATGAATTATAAGAGGAGTCATTTCTGGGCACATTGCGAGTGCTGCGACGAGCACTTTTGGCTAATGTTAAATATTGAAGTAATACTAATTTCATGAACTTTAATCATAGTTTGACTTAGGAATGGGGTCCGTTTCCATCACGGTATTATAAACCCAAAAGTCTCAAAGAAATTAAAAGGGAGAGACCATGGTGAAGAGGAAGAGGGCTGCTTAGTTTGGGAAATAAGTGATGCAATGGGGGAGGAGATGCTGGCTTTCTGACCTTATTCTCTCTCTCTCTTCCCAGTAAAGATAACAGGCCTGCTACTTTACACCCAAAACAATAGGATGATTTATCCCCCAATGGATATATTGAAAGATATAACTAGGAATACTGAAAGAAAGATCAAGTCTTCCACTCTGCTGTGAGTACTGGTTTGGGCAGAGTCTTCCAAACTGGAAATTACCATTTCTACAACAGCTGTTTGTAAAACTCCCACATCTGAGAGCTGTCCATCTGCCAGATAAGTCCATAGTGATGGACAACTATAAGAAAGTGTGTTTGCATCTGTTACAGTATCTTTGTACGGACTGAACAGTTTAACCTACACTGTGTATTTCCAAAGTCTTGGCAAACAAAATGCAGCATTGAAGAAGTTGGCAAGTGTCCATTGTGGAGTAAAATTTGGCCTTGGACGTGTGCATGTTCCAACCAGTACATCTTGTGAATTCTTAGTTACATATACTTTTGCAAAGATACATCCAGGGTAGCAGAGTCCCACATTTCTGTACACTGGTACCCCAGCTAAGATTAACTGTCTGCACAGGATGTCAAGATGACTTTTCTGGACCCTTCCTGCTTGGAACCAACTTTTCTCAGCACCTTAAAAAATATGAAGTGAGAGACAAGGCAGTCACTGTTATGTTTGTGAAATTTCACTCTCAACAGTGTACTTTTGTTAAGACACAAGAACCAGCACTAAATGTGCTTCTGTCACAGTTCACAGCAGCAACAACAGGAGTATGGTAGGGTAGCAAACCCTTTAGTCCACTTTCAGTTGAGGTTCTTACTTTGATGAGAAATATGTGTTCATCTGCAAGGCATATCACAGTAATCTCAGTGCCTTGCTTGACTTTCAGACTCTGGGGACATTGAGGAGAAGTTTTCTGTACATTCCCAGACTTAGAGAAACATATACATGAACAGCTAGATAAAGGAAAATATCCTAGTTTGCATAACACCAACTTTCCATTACCCTGTTTCTGTCTCTTCTGTTGGCAGATGCCCCACTCAGTCAGACACATTTGGCAAGGAAGGAGATGCTTAGGCTGTTTGACAACTGAATCATTCAAGAAGCCCCACCAGACCAAACCTACCCATTCCTGATCTTAATAAACTGATCTGTCAGTGAAAACTATGTTCCGACCATCTGGTGAAGAAGACTTGGGACTGACAGGAAGGAGGCAAGAGGAAGTGAGGATGACCAGCAACGAGATGGATGGATTGTGTAAGAGAAGTCCTGAGACAGTCAGACATGACTGTCAAAGAAGATAGGAGAGTGGTGTTCTGTTGAGAGAGATGGTGACATTTTGTGACACCCCAACCCCAGATAGAAAATGGAGAGAAAAGGGGTTGATGATTACTATTTTTTGTTGCTAGTAAAAATAAAGGCCATCAGGCCTATTCTAGATAGCGGTAGCCAGAATATCTTCATCCGTAAAGAAACCTTTTGGGTAGTCACGGTGCAGTCTATTCTGCCATGCCTATTAGAAAAAGGCTGGATGTGCTCTGTAATCCTACAAGATGCCACCTGATTCATCAGGATAGACAAGTCAAAAAGGTTTCTGTGCTTTCATGTCAGAGGGAATAATTTACAATTCAGGACCATATGCTTTAGTCACTTCTTAGCTTGTAGGCATTTCAAAGTACATGTGTGTAGAAGCAGGCCCGAAATATTGCACGGATCCAAGATTTTCCCTTATCTAGGTGAATGCCTCTGTGCTGTCACATCTTAAGATGCTCTGATTAACCAGGAAGAGTCTTCGCTCAAACTGTTTTCTTCCTTTGGAAGCTCCTCTTTAGCTTCTCTGATAGTTCAGACTGTCACACTGTAGGCTGCACCTTATGGTCTGGTAGTCAGTCTTACATTTTTTCCCTAGTACTGGATTTCATCCCTTCAGAAAGTAGTAGCCTCTGTTCATTCAGCTCAGTGACTCTCAACAGTGGCCTCTGTCAAAGCCGTTAGGCCTCAAAGCTGCCTCCAGCTTTGTGGTCTCTTATGTTCATTTATTCATGAGGATTCTTCATTGGGCAGTACAGGTACAGCAGTCTCAAAATCCTGTCTCTCATCCAGTATGGATGTCAAAAGCCTGTCAGTCATACCTGCATTGGTTACAACATCTATCCAGTCTTCAGTCAGAGCCCATTCTGCTTCCTGACTACAATTACAATAGGTGTATCAACCCAAAAGGGTTTCATTACATTTCGTTGTACTCCTTATTGGATTTATTTATTTAATCCAAACTGCGGTGGTGGTGCTGCGGTAGCGTTGTCGCCTCACAGTAAGACGTTGTCCTGTTCGATTCTCAGCTTCTGTGTGGAGACATGCGTGAATGGGTGTACCTTCGTTGAAGGTTGTGTGTCAGAGCTGGCAACTCGGCACATAAAAATCTACTGCCTATCATTAGCAGACCGGAGTTCCGCTGTGGCAACCCCTAACCGGGAAAAGCCGAAAAACAATAACATTTCTAGATCCAATCCCTTTACTTAATGAGATGAACCAAGTAAAAGGCTTTTCTGACCACTGCTGCTACATGATGGCCAAATGTGAGCTTGTTGGCAATCTGAGTACCCAGGTCTCTCACCACAGGTTGTGTGCTTAGGTGGTTGCCATTGATGTGGTAATCAGCAGGGGCCGTGTTTTTGACGAATGGTATGATGCATATTTTTGCATTTAGCTTGAGGCCATGACTGTGGCACCAGTCATTAGTTGCTGTGAGACCCTCCTGCAGTATGTTAACATCATTTGGGGAGTCAATGACAGCACCCAACTTACAGTCGTCAGCAAACTTGGTCAGCCACAGGTCTTTTGTCTTTGCCTGAATCTCTGAAAAGTAGATGCCAAACAGTAGGGGTCACAGAACAGATCACTGGGGAACTCCACTAGTAACAGGTCTGCTGTCTCAGGTAGAGGCACCTATTTTGACTTTGAGGGTTCTGTCGGTGAGCCAGTTGGCCACCCACCGGATGAGATAGGGATTTACACCAAGTTATGTTAGCTTCTTGATGATGCCCGAGTGGGGGATTGTGACAAAGGTGTTGGCCAAGTCAAGGTAAGCTGTATGCAGTGACTTTCCCTCATCCAGGGCCTTGGTGAACATCTCGGAGAAGTCAACCAGGTTCAACAGGCAAGATCTGCCCTTGACAAATCCAAGCTGGGTGAGGTCAAGTGCTTGGAGATTGCTATATCCTTGTTTATGAGGTCCATAATAATACGCTCCATGGCTTTACAAATCAGACTTTTCAAGCTAATGGGGTGATAGTTTCCAGGGTCAGTAGGGGCACCACCTTTGTGCAAGGGATTGACATTGGCAGTTCTCCACTCTTCTGGAATGAAGCCTGGACTTAGGCTGTGGTTGAATAGCATGTTCAGTAGCAAAGCCAGTTCTTACTGGAGATCAGGTCCCATGGAGGCTGTGTTCTTTGCCTTAGACAGGGCTTTAGCCCTTGATCTACAGAGATGTGAGGTGCGGGACAAGTATCAGGGATGTCGAAAGGGCCTTCGGGGGGGGGTGATGTTTGCACTGAACCTATCTGTTAGCAGGTTGGCTAAGTCAGCACGATCGGTGTAAGTGACACTGTTAAGTAGTAATTCTGGACAAACCTGGGGTTTGTCGTGGAGGTTCCTGATGTAACTGAAGAAGGCTTTGTGGTTTTCCTTTGCTTCAGAGGCTAGTTTTGATTCATAATTGGCTTTGGAGGCTTTCACTAGTGAGCTAATTTGCTTGTCGAGGCTAAGGAGAAAGTTTTTCTAATTTGGAATGTGTTCCTTTTTACCTTTGGACAACAGTTTCTTCCTTTTGTTGTAAAGCCTGTTGATAGAGGATGTCCACCAAACAAGTTTGTGTTTCCTTGAGTAGCGGGTTTTAGTTCTATTGGGTATGGCTGAGTCCATGCAGTTGTATAGGTGCTTGTATACTGCATTGGCGTACTGTTCAGCATAGTTGTCTGCATCCTCTGAGGGTGGTGGTGATGTGAAGCTACAGATGCCCTCCTTTATGAGGTTGTAGTCAGCTTTTGAAAAGTTTTTTAGCTTGATTACGGTTGGGTGAGATCAGGAATAGTTCACCCAATCTATGGTGGTGTAATTGAAGTTACCAAGGATCAGGGTGTTAGGGGGTACCTTGATGGAGTCAAGTAGATCCAAGTAAGAGGAGTGGGTGTCCTGAGTGATGGAGGGGGGTCTGTAGCTGCTATAACTTGGATGGGTGTCTTGCCAACTGTCAGTTGCACCTGGAGTAGTTCCAAGTAGTTCCAGTGCGTCATCCTGGCAAACCAGTCTAGAGGTGTGCCTGTCCCAAACCAGTCTAGAGGTGTGCCTGTCCTTAATAAAGACAGAGACTCCACCACCCTTAGTCTCCCTGAACTCATTTTGGGGTTGGAATGTGTGGAATGAGGTATAGCCTGGTAAGGCAGGGGTGCTGTCCGCAGCCCTGAACCAAGTTTCTGTGGCCGCACAGACATCGGCATCTTCCAGTGCAAGAAGAGCCTCCAGTGAGTGCATTTACAGGTTAAGGCTCCTAGCATTAAGCAGCATGACCTTCAGTTTGCTTTTTAACGGATCTTTTATGCTGGAAGATTTGTCTTTGGGGTATTGCCTAACAAAGCCACAGTGGGGGAGGCGAGAGCCTTGGCCAGGATCCAGAAACCCAGTAGTGACAGGAAGATGCCATCTCTGGCAAAGCATCGAGGCCTGTTGACCATGTCATCCCAGGCAGACAGATACTGGATCCCCTTGGAATGACACCAGAATTTAAGCCAATTGTTGAACTCAGTTATTTTTTGTTGGTTTTGTGGTATCATTCTTGGTGAAGGTAGGATGCTGCTTAGGGCTAGTGTCATACCTACACTGAGAGCTCAATCATGTCTCTCTCCATATAGACCAGGAAGTTACGTCTGACGTCATTCGCACCAATATGGACAGTAACATAGTCATACTTGTACTTGTTGTGGAGAGACTTAAGAGTGTGCATGATGTAGTGGATTCTGGCACCAGACAGACAACTGACCGTGACCTTCTCCTTGTCAAGCCTGGTGAGGGTGACATCGGTGTGTCTCACAATTGAGTCACCAATGACTAGTATGTTTGGTTTATCGTTATGTTACGTTAAGGAGTGCAGTTACATTCTTTCCTGGAGACTGCTGATCACCAGAAAGCTTAATAACTGCTTTATTGGCGACAGCTTAGAATCTGTGCTTATATTCTGATCCTGGTGAGAGTAGGAGCAGAGTGCATTGATTCCCGACTTTCTGGTTGGAGAGTGAGTGTCTGTGCTTAACATACCTGATTGGTCTGGTTGCTATTCAAGGCATCTACCAGAAAAAAGGCTACAAGCCTGCAGACCCTTGCATCATCTGGGACAACACTGTGGAGCACCAAGCAGGCTGTAGCCTGCTTCTCTTCTTGGGATTGTGCTAAAACTAGCTAGTTTTAGCAAGAACTAGCCAGTTTTTTTTAGTTTCAGCACACAAAACTGTTTCCTTGTGCTCAGCACTTGCTCAGAACTCGTTGTAAGCACTAAATAAACTACAAATTACTACAGCAATCGACTTTCCTCACTTGTTAAGAGGAAAACAGTTCTTAGTACTTAAATTAATAAGCACCTATCCGGGCATGTCCTTGGGTCATCTCTCGATGTTTTCTCCTGTCTACCTAATGAATTTGGGCATCTTGGGGCAATGTAGCAATTGCCTCATGTACACCAACAACCCTCTCCTCCTACCACCCAACACTACAACCTGTGAGAGATGCACTTATATAGCCAAACTGGAAGACAAGCTCTCTCCAGCCAAGACTGGACTAGATAGTCAAGAGGAGAAGGTTAACACCACACTCGCACATAGTCCTTCAAAACCCACACATAGAAACACAAAGCACACCCCCACATTCACGGAGGCTGTCAATAAAAATCTGCCTATGCAACAGAGACTTCCCAAACTGAAACACAGACAACCACCACCCCCCAACACTACCCAAATGACACATAGCCCACAAAATCAGTGTGCCACTCAACCTCAGCCCATAAGTCAAAACAACGTACCCAAGACACTAGTCATAGGTGACTCTATAGTCAGGCACATTGATGTCCCACTCACCAGGCTAAACAAGGAGAAAGTTACTGTCAGCTGCCTGTCAGGTGCCAGGCTCCGCTACATAATGCATGCACTCTGGTCACTCCACAACAAGTACAAATACGACTCTGTTATTGTCCATGTTGGTGTGAATGACCTGAGACGTACCTCACTGGACTACATGAAAAGAGACATGGAGGAGCTCTTGTATCTTGTAGCCCAGGCAGGTATGACCCTAGTCCTGAGTAGCATCCAGCCATCGCCCAGAATGATACCACAGTACAAGGACAAAATGATTGACTTCAACAATTGGTTAAGCTTCTAGTGTCATTCTAAGGTGATCCAGTATCTGTCTGCCTGGGATGACATGGTCAACAGACCACGATGCTTTGCCAGAGATGGCCTGCACCTGTTGCCCCTGGGATTCTGGATACTGGCTAAGGCTGTTGCCACCCCTATAGTGTCTTTTTTTAGGCAAGGTTCAAATGCTAAGTTCACCACCGTAAAAGGTACAAGCAAGCAAACTCTGAGGATGATGCTACTCAATGCTAAAAGTCTAAACCTCAAAATGCACTCACCCAAGGCACTCCTTAAAATGGAGAACATCGACATCTGTGCAGTGACAGAGATCTGGTTCAAGGCTCCAGAGAGCACCCCTGCATTACCAGGCTATAATTCATACCACACCTTTTGGCCACCTAACCTAGACTGAAACACTAAAGGCAGAGGTGTGTCCATATTCATTAAGGATATCCACACCTCCAGGCTAGTTGCTCAACATAATGCATCTGAAATTATCCGAGTGCAACTGACACTGGACAAGACTGCAATCCAGACTGTAGCTTGTTACATATCCCCCACCATGCCCCAGGATTCACACTCTTCATTTCTTAAGATACTGAAAAATATTAAGGTACAACCAAATACCTTAATTATGGGTAATTTCAACTACCCCACCATCAACTGGGAAAACTCATGTACCAACTCTTTCGCTCAGCGTTTTCTGGAATTCATAAATTCCAACACCTTGGATCATCTTGTCCACACCCCCACCAGGGGCAGCAATATCCTGGACCTGGTCATTACCAATATGGGTAACCTGTGTTCCACGACAGCGGTAAACTCCTCGCTAGTCAGATCCGACCACAGGCTAATCACCCTAGACATCCATATCCCACCCTCCATTAAGGAAACCACCGTCAAAAAATACTCCAAAGTCAACTTCATGCTTCTTAAGACAGAAGTGGCAAACTTCACGATACCCATGCAGACGTAAAATAGAGGTACGACTGCTGAATCTTATACAAATGCATTGTATAAGCACATACACAAGTGCATGGATCGTGCCGTCCCCAACAGAAACAAGATACTATCCTCCAAAAAAAGGAAGCCAATCTGGTGGTCCCCTGCCATAAACAAACTCTACAACAGAAGGAAGAAGCTGTTGCAAAAAAGAGTAAAATCCCAAGAGTGGAGGAACTCCATGGTCAGCCTCAGCAAGAAGCTTAGATCTCTCATAAAATCCTGCAAAACCTGTTATGAAAATAAAATCGCCACTGATTCCAAAGACAACCACAAAGCATTCTACAGCTATGTCAAGAATCTCAATGGCAACACTCAGGTCTGCTCTGAGCTGAAGCACAATGGCACTAAATCTACAGAACCAACCAATATTGCCAACATCCCGGCAGATAGATTCAGTGCTAACTTTACCCCCTCTTACCCTCCAAAAGGCCCATCTTAATACAGGAGGAATGCAAAGCCCCTGTAATCACAGATGAGCAAGTAAAGACCACACTCTCCAAAGCCAAGAACACACAGCATCCATGGGACCAGACAACGTCCCAGGCTGCATACAGCACGAACTACAGAATGAACTGGCACCCCACCGAAGTACCATGTTCAGTCATAGCCTCACCTTAAACTGTGTGCCTACTGAATGGCGCACAGTGACAGTTATCCCACTCCATGAAGGGGGTGCCACCTCGGACCCCGGAAACTACTGCCCCATTAGCCTGACTAGCCTGGTCTGCAAGGCCATGGAACATATCATCTTGGAGCTTATAAACAAAGACCTATGTAACCTCCAAACCCTGGACCCCACTCAGTTTGGGTTTGTAAACGGTAGATCATATCTACTAAACCTGATTGACTTCTTTGAAGCAGTCACTAGAGCCGTAGACGAGGGCGAGGTAGTGCACACAGCCTATCTTGACCTCATTGAGGCTTTCGATACCATCCTCCACTCTGGAATTATAGATAAACTCACTAAACTGGGCATAAATTCCTTTGTCACAAGATGGGTGGCCAACTGACTCACTGACAGAACCCACACAGTAGAAGTAGCTGACTCCAAGTCCGACTTCAGACCAGTGATGAGTAGAGTACCATAGGATTCTGTCCTGGGTCCTTTCCTGTTCAGTATCTACTTCTCTGAAGTGCAGGCCAACACAGAGGGTCTTTGGCTAACAAAGTTCGCAGATGACTGCAAACTGGGAGCCATAATAGAATCACCTAATGATGCAGGCATTCTACAAAAGGGCCTCACAGAGACAGATGCTTGGTGTCAAAGTCATGGCCTTGAACTCAATGCCAAGAAGTGCATTGTCAGAAAAACTCAGTACCCATGAACTACCACATAGGTGGTAGCTCACTAAACACTGAAAGTGTGATAAGAGACCTTGGGACACAGGTGGACAGTAGTCTCTCCTTTGATAACCACATCGCCACAGTAGTCAGGAAATCCTTCTACTTGGCACACCTTATCACAAAAGGGTTCTCCTCTAGAAAAAAGGAGGTCATTGTTCCTCTCTACTCACCCCTCATCAGACCCATTATAGAGTACAATGCCCCATTTGGCATGTATCTCACAAGACACCTACAACAATTGGAAAGGCCACAAAAATACCTCAGTAAGAGGATTACTGGCCTCAAAGAGATGCCATACGCAGACCGTCTCCAGCTCTACTCCATTGCATATCGCCTACTCGGAGGCAGTCTCTGCCTGACATACAAAGCTATGTCAAACCCAGAGCTGTTGGACATGCTACACTTAAATAAATCCCAATCTCTCCAAACCACATGCTCCAGGGACCTAAACCTTGTCACCACAGTAAACAGAACATGCTGGAGGATAGATTCCTGTCCCAGAGACTTCCCATACTCTGTAACAGTAAAGTAAAGCTCCTCATTGGCCCTCTTTAAGAAAAATATTGACGACTGGATGGGAAATAGAAAATTCACCCCGGGGATCACTTCTGCGGCACTGCTTGACAAGGACAGAGGAAAATAATTTTCTTGGGTGGCGAAAGCCAGGGAACCTTTTTGGCTAGGCTTATATAGGCCCCAGCGCCGATAGCCTAGCACCTACCTGTGAACCTATGTCTTGTGGGCTGTGATGGTTTGTTGTTTGCCTTATGGGCTGTGTATGTGAGACACTGTTGTGTTGTCTGCTGTGTGTGATGTGTTTGGTGTTGTGTGTGAAATGTTTGTGAGTGTGTTTTGGAGGTCTCTGCTGTGTAGGTAAGTTTTTATTGAGGACCTCTGCATAGGTGTTGTGTGTGTGTTGTGATTGGCTGTGTGATGCAAGTGGTGTGGTGTGTGTACTTGCAGTCTCCTCTTTATCAGGAGTACTGACTGTGGCATGAGAAAGCATGGACTCCAGGTTACTGATGCACATGCATTTCTCGCAAGTAGAAGAATTATGATCAAGGAGAAGAGGGCTATCAGTAAATATGAGGTAGTTGCTACACTGTCTCAGTATGCCCATGCCGGCCAGGCTGGCAAAAGAAACTAAGAGAATTGCCCAGACATTATGTTCTGAATGGGCAGGCTTATAGGTTCATAGTTTCATATCTAGGTACTAGGCTATCTGCCCGAGGGCATTTATAAGCCTAGCCGCCCCATTGATTAATTAACTGAGCCTCTGTCAAGAAGAGCCAGTTAAGTGATCCTAGGGGTATGTTTTCTGTTACCCATCCACACGTCAAGTTTTCTCTTGAAGAGTGTTAGTGAGGGGCTCTGCCTAATGTAGTTAGGAATTTTGTTCTAAAGCATGGGGAGTCTCTGCTGCAGGAATCTATCCCTCCAGCATGTTCTATTTATTGTTGTGGCGAGGTTTAGCTCACTAGAGCGTGTGGCTCGCAGTGACTTGGATTTCTTTAGGTGGAGCATGTCCATCAATTCTGAGTTGGACATGGCTTTGTAAGTCAGGCAGAGATCACCTCTGAGTAAGCGATATGCCACTGAGTACAGCCGGAGCTTTTTCAGTTGGGCTGCATAGGACATATGTTTGAGGCCAGTAATCCTCTTGGTGAGGTACTTTTGTGGTCTTTCCAGCTGTTGGAAGTATCTTGTGAGGTACATCCCAAATGGGGCATTGTGAGGGTTTTGATAAGGGTTTGGCCACAAGAGTATAGACCACAAGAACCTTGTTAAATGTGAAGTAAGAATAAATGCTGTACAATGCAAAACAGGTGTACAAAATCCAGTGGTTATGGAATCCAACACAGCCAGGAAATTAGCTCAGCTATATCAGCTCTGCACAAGTTCATGGAGGTGTAAGTCTTTGTAATAGAAGTACTACACAGAGAATACACCTCAGGCTATCAGATAAAACAGGAGTGTTGGCTAATAGCTAACGCCAAAGATGGGCTGGCTCAAAAGAAAGTGGACTCAACACCCCCCCCCCCCCGAAACTAGCTACTGAACTACCCTGAGAAACAAACAGCAGACAACGAAGGACAGAAACAATAAAGCAAATCTATAAATGCTGTACACTGCAAAACAAGTGCAAAAAATATACTTATCAGTGTCATTGCAGGCCTTAGGCATAGGCCAACTAGGCAGCCGCCTAGGGTGCCGCTGTAGCAGGGGTGTTTTTCCAGTATTTATTTGGTGTAGCTGCGGTGGTGGTGCTGCGGTAGCATTGTCGCCTCACAGTAAGACGTCTTGTTTGATTCTCAGCTAAAGCGTCTTCTGTTTGGAGACATGCGTGAATGGGCATACCTTCATTGAAGGTTGTGCATCAGGGCTGGCAACACAGTACGTAAAAATCTGCTGCCAATCATTAGTGGACCGGAGTTTCGCTGTGGCGACCCCTAACCGGGAAAAGCCGAAAGATACAACATTTGATGTAGGTAGACCAGGATGGGGGCAGCGGGTAGTGTGGTGGGGTGCACTGTGGAGCCCTTTTGCCTAGGGCGTCAGTTGACCTAAGGCCGCTCCAGATCAGTATTTATATCTGATGGTTATAGAATCCAACACAGCCAGGAAATTAGTTCAGCTGTATCAGCTCAGCACAAATTCACAGAGATGTAAGTCTTTGTTTTTAAAAAGTGTTCCTGTTATTCTGCAATTATTTTGGTTTTGCCCAGACTTCTTGAGCAAAGCAGTTGAGAGTTGTATCTGGTGTTCTGCCAGTAATTATAAAATTCTCTGAAACAGAATATCATCCCTGAAGACTGGAAACATTGACTGTTAAAACCAAAGATGAGCACTGAGATATTTCACTCTGGGGCTACTGATCTCTAGTGCTTACCTCGATCATGTTCATTCACTTATCAGCGTTATCCTAACAGGGTCGTATCACAACCATGCTTTTGATAAAGTACTTAATTGGAAAATTAATATATTTTGTCCTAATTGTGCACACCCAGCAGCAGCAGCATTTGTGGGGCCCACACACAGTCAAAGATCACTTGGGGGGGGGGGGCTTGCAGCCTAGGGTATTGCAGGTGCATGAGGCTGGCTATGATGTTAGTTTTAGTGTAGATGATGCCCACCAGCAGGATTTAACTACATCAAAGGCACTGTCAGTGGTAAAACAGTTAATGAAACTGTGAAGCCTGTTACTTACCAAAAACTGGTACTATAACCAGGGATATATTTCACTTTTAAAGGAAATATAAATAAAAGTTATTGCCCATCTGGTTTATTAAAGGACACAAGATTGTTATACTGGTTTTTGTTGGTTTGAGAAACAATGTTACAAAATATCAAAATAAGATAATGTGCTGTGGTTGGGGGCCCCTCGGGAGCATGAGACCCCTAGCAAACACAGGGTTCTCTGGTGCCTAAGGCAGTTGTGTTCTCTCCATCCATCTGTACAACAGACTTTGCTGCCCTAGCTCTCACACCCTGATCTTTGTTTGATTTCATTACCAACTTTCTTGAATACAGTAAACAAGACCTCATTACCTTCCTCACAGACCACGGTCTGTACCAAGTAATAGACAAGCCCATTAGACCTAAGTGGGTAACATCTAACTACACACTCCTATGCTTATCCATCTCTAACCAATCAGTATTTGTCATCTAATCTGGTACATCCCCCTTAAACATTAGTTTTAGTGTGCAAAAATATTAACATATGTCTTTTAAAAAATACTACACCACAGCCACCCCCAAAAGTGTTGAAAATGAAATTTAAAATGTTAACTGGCCAATGCTACCAAGCTTAATAAATATAAGTGAAATAGCCTCAATTACCATAGCAACTGGCATACAAAATCAGTTCTTCTCAAAAAAAAAAAAAAAAAAAGGGCGAGTCCAAGAAAAGCAACATATCTCCATTATTTAATACTAGAACTCCAGCAACTTCCCAGTAAATGAAGCTGTGCCTGGAAATCCTGAAAACTGTCATCCACCCATGACCACAGCACCTATACTGTCGTACACAACCAAGTTTAAAAAAAAAAAAAAAAAAAAAGCTTTCAGTTGATTTATGCAACAGGCAAACCGCCACTTTCTCAAATCCCAGCCAGTTCTGGAAATAGATAACCCTCCTTAGAGGCTATGCCAAAGTCAGTAGTAGTTCACAAAACCTTACTGCCTCCAACCTTTTACCAGAAGGCTTAGTCTCCCATCAGCTACACACTTTAGTCAAGTTTTCCAATCCAGCACCACTTGGATCCTATCCTACCCCCATTTTATCTCCAAAAGATGACTAAATAGAAATGAGCACTATAATGCAATCACTACCCAGTATTGGCTGTGTAGGCTCTGACAGTATTCTCCCTTGGTTCATCAAGAAATGTGGTGACCACATGTCTCAACATACTAGTATATTTTTAATCTCTCAAATCTTCAAATAAAATTTTCCAAAACCTTCCCAACTTCCTTCACAGTCACCCTTTATTCCAGCTTTTTGCTGCTTTAAATTCCAAAGTGCTTTATACCCAGTCTTTCTGTGCCTGCCATAGCTACAACATTCTTAAGTGTGCCTCCCCCTTTGCTACCATTTTTTTTGCCTGTCAACTATCCGCAGCCTCCTTCTCTCACTCTCATCGTCTGTCAAACCCTCCAGATTCAAGTTTTGCATCCCCTAGTAGTGCTGCTCCCACTCCATCTTGCTCTTTTTCCTTCTCTTTGTCTGTGTCACTCTATCCTGCTGTGCTACCTTTAATCATTTCATCTACCACACCATCACCTCCTTCTCCTATATAATATATCTCACTGTTTCCTTAAGGCACACCTTTTAGTACCATCCTCGCTAGACATTTGGCTTGAATCTCCAGCTACCTACCTACTTTACTGCATTGTATATTTGTAGAAAACATCTGCATGATCCTTTAGACACCACATCTTTAATATGTATACTCTCCCTTTGCTCAGATACTGATGTACAGGAGAGGCCTTGAGGCTGTCCTGTATTTGGAACATATCCATATCTGCGTAATTACTGAAATTTAATTTAAATGTTCAGAAAGCACTCCCTCCATACCTCTGTTTTGCACCTAACATGCTTTTAGGCCAGTTTGCAACTGTAGTGGCATCACCTTATTTGTTAGGGAGCATATCACTTCTGGACAGATACCCAAAGACGCACAAGCAGAACATGATGAGCTCCAAATCACACTACACAGGACCAGCTGTCAGTTTATAACTTGTAGGATACCTGTACAATTATGTAAGGTTCCTTAATATATTTGATGAACTCCCAATAAACAAGAACTCCATTGTTTTGGGAGTTTTTAACTACCCCTCAGTAAACTGGAGTACCTATGCCTCCATTGTAGAATATGCCCAAAGGTTCCTAATGTTAATAAACAAAAAACTCCCTAGTCCCAATCCCACTAAAGGACTTGATATTCTTGACCTGGTCCTTATGAATATAGTTTCTTCATATTTTATTTATTTATTTATTTTACATTTGTTAACCGGGCTAGTCTAGCTGGAGAAAATTCCATTTTCAGTAGAGGCCCGGGGAGAAAAGCTCCACAAAAATTAGTACATAGAGACAAAAAATATTAGTATGCATGTTAATGAAACATTAATAACAAATTGAACAATTTAAGATTGTTACTACAAGTATTAATTTCTATCATACATATTTACAAGAAAATAAGAAGCTATATGTCTTAAGATTAAAGGTGCATGAATTAATTACTTCCTGTCACAGTTACAGACTAGGGAAAAGATGTTAAATTTTATACAGAAAGACAGAGATACATGAAGGTATGGATACAGGGAGAGTAGGTAAAGAAAAAGAGTGTAAAGAATAAGGGGAAAAGAATAAAATAAATAAAAGGGAGTTATATTATTAAAAGTATTAAGTTAGGACAGTAATAGGCAATGAAGCAAGTTAGTAGACAGTGTGAGAGGAAGGGAAGAATGCCTAGTGGAGAAGTAGAGTCAGAGAAGAGGTAGTTATAGTAAAGTTAAAGTATTGGGAATCAGGTTAATCAGGTTTGCTACAGGAGCAGAGCCAGTGATTTTGGAAGTGGAGTTTAATATTTTGTTTGAAGAGAGGTAGTGATGTAATCTTTGTTATGTCGCTAGGTACAATTCCATTTTGAACCTACAGAATTGGTAAAAGGAGTCACCAGCAGTGTTGTTTGATTTTATGGAACTAGCCAGTAACCGTAGATGAGCGGAGAGAGTTGAGATTATTATAGGGGATTATGAGTTGAGAGAGTATAGGGTGTTGTTTGGTTGGTACAGTATCTTGTGGGCAATGGTAAGTTGGTGGATTGCAAGATAGTTCTGATACTCTAGCCAGCCTAGTTGCTTCAAGTTAACACAGTGATGAGTTCTGAAGGTGTTACCTGTAGCGAAGCGGCAATGTTATTGTAGCAGGTAGTTAGTTTGTTTAGGTTGTTCTTCTTGAGGTTGGTGAAGATAGGTGAAGCATAAAGAAGAGTAGAAATAAGATGGGAGTGAGCAATCCTAGTTCTGGTAGATGGAGTAAGGAACGGTCTGATTCGATATAAGGATCCTATTTTTCTGTTGACTTGTTTTATGGAGTTGTTTATGTGTTGGTTGAAAGAGAGATTATTATCAATGGTAATACCTAGCAATTTAGTGGTAGAGTCAGGTGAAATGACAGTGGCACTGTTGGAGTAGATAGAGAAGTTTAAGGGGATGTCCTAGAAGTGGGTGTGAAAAGGAGCAGTTTAGTTTTTAGCATTTAATAAGAGGAATCGGCTGGAGAACCATGTTTCTATGGTATTGAAGACATTTTGAGTAAGAGAGATAAGCTCTGGGGTGGAGGATGCAGTGCAGATGAGTGTAGAATCATCAGCATATTGAATGCAGGTTGCTTGAGGGATTATAGTATGAAGATCATTAATGAAGAGAGAAAGAGAAGTGGGCCAAGAATTGAGCCTTGTGGAACTCCGATAGAAACAGGCAAGAGTGATGAAATATGGTTGTCCCAAAGAACAGCTTGTTTTCTATTTGTAAGATAGGAATTAAACCATTTAATGGCTGGAATATCAAAAGATAGGGATTCAAGAGTATTAATTAATAAGGAGTGGTTGACCATGTCGAATGCTTTGGAGAGGTCAATGAAGAGGGCAGAAGAGAGTAGGTTATTATTACGGTTTTGATTAGTAGTGTCTACAAAGGAAAGCAGGGCAGTAGTAGTACTATGATGTGGTCTAAAACCATGTTGAGAGTTTGCTATTATGTTGTGAAGAGAGAGAGATGTTGTACAAGTTGATGGTGTATACATTTCTCCATGATCTTGGCTAAAGGTGAGAGGAGAGCAATTGGTCTATAGTTAGAGTATTCTAAGGAGTTTCCACCTTTATGAAGTGGGATAATATGAGAGACTTTCCAGATATCTGGGATGTTTCCTTCTTTGATTGTCCTATTTATGAGGATAGATATAGGATAAGCGATAACCTTAGCAGCTTTTTGTAGAAAGAGTGAGGGGAGTTTGTCAGCAGAGGGGGTACAGGGTTTTAGTTTGTGCAGGAGTCTATATATGTAAGATGTGGAGACAGGTTGTAGAGAGAATTTAGAGGTAGAGTTTCTTAGGTTATTTGGTGGGTTTAAGTTGTTGGCATTTAGTTGTTTAGCTAGAGCTTGGATAGTTTCAGTGAAGAAAGAATTGAAAGCATCTGCAGTTTGCTGAGGGGTATTAGGGTCAGCATTAATAGGGGAAGGTGTTTTAGAAGTACCTGGGGAGAGAAGTCTATTGACAGAAGACCAGAAAAGTTTAGAATTATTGACATGGGTCTGTTGCAGTTCAAAGTAAAATTTCTTTTTGTCAGATATTATTGACTTTTTTGTTAGATTTCTGAGCTGGCGGAAGTTTAGGAGATCTTGGTTATTTCTATGGGATCTCCATGAGGCCCAGACTTTATTTCTGGTGAAAATAAGTTTTTTGGTGTCATGGGAGAGCCAGGGGGCAGTATTAGATTTCATTCTAATGATGCGTTCAGGAGCATGTAAGTCAAGAATGGATAAAAAGATTTTGTTGAAGTATAATATTGCATTTTCAAGAGGAAGTGTTTTTAAGGGATTCCAGTTGCATGCACTAAGTTCAGCCTGAAATAGATCGGGATTAAAATGTTTGATGGTGCGTATTTTTCTTGTAGTGGGTGGGTTTACACAATCGGCTTTTTCCCTAATTATGAATGTTAGAGTGGTCACTGATATCATCTGGCAAGGTTCCTGATTTGTATACTACTCCCCAAATATTTCCTTCTCTGGTTAAGTTGGATCGCTTTTGCCTTCCAAATTTCTAAACTCACCAATACCTCAGAATCCAAGGATTTCAAACATACTAATCTCATCAAATTCTATGATGAAGTTTCAATATTCACTTATAGCAGCATCACCCTAGATGTTGCTACAACAAGTAGCTTCTCAAAGAAGTTCTGTGCCCACTTAGTTAAACTTAAAGAACTGGCAGGCCAATCAAGTCTAAACGCAAGCGAGAAGTTTAAAAACAAACCACCCTGGTGGTCCGTCAGTATAACATAAGTCAATCTACAACAAAAGAAAAAAGACACCATTTAAACTCTACAGCAAGTCAAAAAACAGAAAATTGACTAAAAACGTAAAATACTATTAGGTCTACTAATCAGTCCAAAAACATAGACTAGCATCTGAAGCGAAGAGCAGTTGCAACTCCTCCTTTAGCTGCATTAGAGAACTAAGAATTAATACTCAGTGGTGCTCTGAACTTTATCATAATAGCTCCATCTGTTCTGATCCAGCAGACATCGCCAGTATAGTAGCAAACAAATTCAGTGAAAATTTTACCACAAAGATGACTGTCCAAAGCCCCCTTATCCCTGAATGTCTGACTCCCATCATCGCTAAAGAACATGATCTCCAAGGCCAAAAATACTTACTGCATCGGACCTGATAGTTTACCTGACTGTTTAATAAACAGTACTAAGCAAGCCATGGCAGGGCTGTTTCTTAAACTGTTTAACCTGAGTTTAGCTACTGGCCTTGTCTATGAGGTGTGGTGCACAGCAGTAGTGATGCCACTTCAGAAGGGTGACCCCACCACTGACCCTGGGAATTATAGGCCCGTCAGTCTGGCAAGTCTTCTAATGGAAAGCCATGGAACATATTATAACTGACCTGATAAATTATAATATTAGAAACCTCATCAAGGTAGACCCACAGCAGTTTGGCATTGTCAGGAGTGGATCCTGTAAAGAGTAACACAAGCTTTTGACAGCATTCATGCTGTCCATACAGCATGCCTTGACCTGACCAAGGCGTTTGACACCATTCCAAATGCTATCATAGTTGATAAGTTTAATTCAGTGCAATAGATCTGTATGTGGTAAGGTGGATAAATTGGCTAAAAGACTAAACTCCTACAGTGTAGGTAGCATTTTTCTCTTCAGTGTGTGACCAATGGTGTCCTGCAGGGCACAGTGCTAGCATCAGTTTTGTTCACAAATTCACCCTGGCTTTACTGGTCTAGCCCTCTTAAAAAAGGAGGTACACTATAAGGCTGAGTACTGGCAAGGCATAAATGGTTGCAAGACTCAGTTGCATTGTCTTTCGCCCACCAAATCGTAACTTGGAAAAACATGTCAAAAATGCTTCCTTGCATATCCTTACCTGAGAAAAAAGTGAATGCCTTCTTTTCCACATACCAAATCCTCCATTCATCATTTATCCCCATTCTTATCTGTACCCTGTCTTAATTCTTTTGTACATCTGCAGTTGTACTTCTTTTTAGATAATATCCTGTCTGTTTTGGCTCCAGCACAACAGTAGCTCGTCTGTGTTTGCTGCATGCACTGACCCTATCATCCATACTGTACTCTGTGTCTTGCATCTCACCAGCACCAATCTTGTATACCCACTTTCCTCCACTTTAATAGTCTAACACCCTTTTCTTAGTTGTCACAACCACCACCTTTAATGCACAGTCCCCCTATAACTACAAAGCATCGTCCTCCCAGCTCCCCCAGCTCCTTCCTCCTAACCTTGGATGTTCTTCGTGTTTCACTGTTGCAGTCATCACACTTGGGTTATCTGCCTGCAGGTAGCCCTCAGTCGGCCCGAATACCAGAGTCTTGGGGATTTCTGCGTCGGGTGCTGTCGCTTCGTCCATGACGTCAAGTCGTCAGGGGTAGAAAACAGGCAGCAGATGCCACTACATCAGTCTTTCTTGCCGAAAAGGAGCCCGAAGCAGAAGCAGTTCACAAGTGCCGGTCGGCCGCTACCTAAAATTTTCGTTTTTCGAGTTTCAAAACTGAAGTCTTCTAAAGCGAAGTATCCCATTGGGGATTCTTTTTTCTTGCTCTAACCAATGTCAGAAAAAGTTAACAATTGTCTTGCCTGTGGAAAGCAAATACCTCACACAGATTTTCATTCTTACTGCTTCACCTGTTTAGGCCCAGACCACGACGTCCCTCGCTGCCGGTTTTGTGCCTTGTGTAATGCCCGAACCATTCGTCTAGCTATTTTTGTCGCTAAATTCTTTCGCTCTCGTTCTCTGTATTCCAAAATGGCTTTGATAAGCCATCCGACTACCAATCTTCCGAAAAAGAGTAAGGCTAGACAGACCGCATAGGTTAAAAAACTCCTGACGACACTTCTGTTAAGCTAGTCGCTAGTCTGCCGGTACTCATTGAGGCACCTTTGCAGCCCCTGATGCCTGATTCTACAGATTTGCAGGCCTCTGCTGAGACCCATTCGGAGTCCGGTATGCCACAAGATGCTTCTTTGACTATGGAACCTGTGGATGTCTCTACCTTGGATGGGTCCGGAGCTGCTGTGCAGGCACTGGCTTCTGAGGGTGTATTCCGACCTACCGATATTCGCATTCAACCGACAACTTTGTTTTTAGCTAAAACTACCGAGATGTCCTTCAAGGATGCATCTGCAGTCATCACATATGGGTTGTCCTGCCTCAGGCAGCCCTTCGGTCGGCCGGATTCCAAAGTCTGGGTCCAGCGTCGGCTGATGTCGCCCCTTCCCTGACGTCACAGCGCCTGGGGTATAAAAGCGTCAGCCGACGCCATCTTCCCCAGTCTTTCTTGCCGCGTGGTGCCCGAAGCAGAAGCAGTTCGCAAGTGCCGGTCGGCCAGCTCCTGTAAATTCGCTATCCGAAAACTTCAAAAGCTAAGTACCCCGTTGGGGACTCTTTCTTGCCTCAGCCGATGTCAGAAAAAGTTAATAATTGTTTAACTTGTGGGAAACAAATACCTCATAAGGATTTCCACTCTTATTGTCTTCCTTGCTTAGGCCCAGACCACAACGTCTCTGCCTGTTCTGCCTGCGCTTCCTTTAACCGACGCACTCTTAGACGTCGGTCGGAGTTCGCAGAAGAGTTTTTTGGGGATAGTTTTGCTTACAAAATGCCGTCGGAAACCCCGACATCACATTTAATTAAGAAACGGAAAGACAAGGACCGACACACGCGGGCCGCGGTTTCGGCTGAAACCGCGGCTAGGCCTACCGCGAGTGTCTCAGTCTCGGCTGATACCGAGTCCTTGGAACTTCCGAACCCTGAAATATTACAACCGACAGCCTCGGCCCCGGAGGCTCCTACTGAGTAGGTTACAGAATTGCCTTCCGAAACTGGTGTATTGGAATCTTCCGACACCATACGTTTAGACAAAGCTACACCAGCACGTGGTGCAGCCAGGCCTCCTGCATCCATGTCTATTAAGGCCTTCACCATGGCTAAAGCTGCAAAACACTCTAAAGCCATGCCTCCCAGAGTTATTCCTCAGGGACCTTCTTCTAGTTCACAGATTCTAACTTTAGCAGAGGACCTTATCTCCTTAATTAGGGGCTCTCAGCCTCATCCGGACAGGGGCTCCCAACCCCCTCTAGACAAAAGGCCCAGGATGGATCCTCCTGATCCCCTTTCCTCAGAGGAGGCCTCTGTTGGCTCGGATCACTCAGACTACCAGGAGGAGGCTTATTCGGCCTACGAGGATTCGGATGCAGAGGAATCTATTCCCTCGGCCTCCTCTCCTGAATAGCTTTCCTTTGGGGAGACCCTTCACTCTATGAGAGAGCATTTCAAATGGCAGGGCCAGGAATATTCTGATTCCAGGAAAAGACTAAGAACTTTTCTCCATTTACCTCAGCATAGACCTTTGGCTATTCCTCCTGTTTTAAATGTGATTGATGATGTATACTCTGACTCTAGTATGACCCCTGACACTCTGCCTCCGGCCCCTGTTAAGCCCGATAGGTATTACAGAGTCCCGGACACACATAATTTTCTTTATAAGGCCCACTCTGCTGACCCTGAAACTGTTTCACAGGGCCCTAAAGGGGTTGCAGCTGTTACTACTAAGAACCCACTCCCCTCTGCAAAGGGGTCCAGGGCATTAGAGAGATGGGGTAAAAAAGTGTATACTTCTGCCACTCTTGCTATGAGGGCATTAAATTGTCAATTTCACATGATACAGTATCAAGAGTATTTGTTAGAAGAAATGCATAAGAAATTGTCTTCTTCTGAACCCCTTGACCGTAAATCCCTTCAGGATCTGGTACATAACTCCCAGCAGGTTAGCAACCACTTCTTGCAGTGTGGTTATGATGCATTGGAAGCTTCATGTAGGTCAGCAATGACAGGTGTTGTCATACACAGGCATGCTTGGCTGAAGGAACAATCTCTGCCAGAACATGTTAAAGCTAAGCTTTTGGATGCTCCACTGGAAAAGCAAAAGTTATTTGGTTCCACTGCTCAAGACGTCCTAAAGAAATTTGAGGAAAAGGCAAAATATGTACAAACAGTTAAGGATTTTCTTCAAGTCCATCCGCCTAGATTCAGCAGAAACTGGCCTTCCAAGAATTGGTCCTTTCCAGACACAGAAAGATTTCAAAGGGGCAGGAACAGGCGTGCCAGAGGTAGAGGGCAAGCTAGGGGCTCCTACAGAGGCAGTCAATGGCAACCTCCAATCCAGACAGGCAGTTCAGGACCTGCAACTGCTGCACAAGGACAAACTCAATGACTTTGCTTTGACTCCGCCAACCATGGCTCAATTAGAAGCACCTTTGGGCGGAAAGCTTTCTTTATTCTCAAGAAATTGGCACAACATTACAAGAGACAAATGGACACTCCAAATAATAGACAACGGATACAGGTTCCATTTCCACACATTGCCAAAAAGAAAAGGCATGCCAGGTCTGCCACCAAATCAAAGGGCAGAGGCTTTGAAACAAATCTCAAACTTACTACAAATGAAAGCCATAGAAAAAGTTCCTATTTCAGAACAAGGCCAAGGATTTTACTCCAGGCTATTCCTTGTTCCAAGAAAAGAGCATCAATGGAGACCAATTCTCGACTTGTTCGCACTGAATACTTATCTCATTGTGCCAAAATTCAAAATGCTGACTCTACAACAACTCCTTCCCATGCTGGGCAAGGGATCTTGGCTGGTTACTCTAGACCTCAAGGAGGCATACCTGCATGTCCCTATCAGACAAAGTTGCAGAAGATACCTCAGATTTCTTGCAGGGTCAGAGCATTATCAATTCTCAGCATTGCCCTTTGGCTTATCTACTGCGCCCAGAGTATTCACGAAATGCCTGGCATCAGTAATAGCACACTGCAGACTCCAGGGGATTCAAATATACCCATATCTGGACGACTGCCTTATACAAGCGGACAACCAACAAACTTTGATAAAGGACTTAAATTATGCCATCAATCTTCTACAGGCCTTGGGATATACAGTCAACATGCACAAATCAAGACTTGTTCCATCCCAAAGAATAACCTTTCTGGGTGCGGATCTAGATACAACCACCCAAATGGCTTATCTCACAGAAGAAAAACAAAGTCAACTACCGGATTACTTCAAGAATCTGACAAGACAAACCCAGCTGACTGCAAGGAAATTCCTGCAGGCCCTGGGTTACATGGCATCCTGTATTCTTTTGATTCCACAAGCAAGGCTACATATGAGAAAGCTACAGTGGTACCTAAGGAGTTTATGGACTCAGCACAGTCACAGTTTGGAAACGTTAATCCCACTCATTCCATACCTTCACAAGGAATTTCTGTGGTGGGCTCAGGCCAGCCAGTCCAACAGAGGGTTGCCCTTCACAAAGCCAAAAACCTCCCAAACTATTACAACAGACGCTTCAGACCTAGGTTGGGGAGCACACATGGAGGGCAGAGGTATCCAAGGACAGTAGTCACAAAAGGAGCTACGCATGCACATAAATCAAGAAGAAATGCTAGCAGTGATACATGCAATCGAGGCCTTCAAACTCTTTCTGCATCAAGGCCATCTACAAATAAGGACAGACAACACCACAGTTATGTGGTACATAAACAAGCAAGGAGGTACCCATTCTTACCCTCTTTGCAGACTGGCAATGAATCTATGGGATCTTTCCTTGAAACTCAATATACAGCTACAAGCTCAGTTTGTGCCAGGGAAGGACAATACACTGGCGGACAGCTTAAGCAGAAATATCATGGATGCACACGAATGGATGCTGCACCCAGACATTTTCAACAGATAACACAATCTTGGGGGAGCCCGGACATAAATCTATTTGCATCCCCCCACAATCATCAACTGAAGAAATTCTGCTCAAGGACATACCACCCACAAGCGTGGAAAGTGGACGCCCTCTCGTTCAGCTGGAGAAATCTGACAGTGTATGCATTTCCTCCTATTCCATTAATGACCAAGGTGTTACTGAAGATCAGGGCAGAGCAGCCAAAAGTGATTCTGATAGCTCCGGACTGGCCAAGACAGCACTGGTACCCAATGCTAAGGAGCATGTCACGTACGAAACCATGGCCCCTACCTCTATGGCCACTTCTACTGACACAGCACAGATACAAAACTCTACATTCCAACCTGAAAACATTGCAACTAACAGCGTGGAGAATACCTTGACTCCTCCTCAGGATAAGCTATCCCAGAGAGTGAAGAATATTATTATGGAAGCTCGCCACCCTTCCACAAGGAAGGCATATTCAGCAAAATGGAAAAGATTTCTCATCTGGAACACCACAAAGGGCCTAGATGCGACAATGATGAACATGGCACATATCCTGGAATATTTGGCAGAAATGTTCCACAATGGGCTGTCTTACTCTTCTATTAAGATTCATGCTTCAGCAGTTTCAGCTGAGTACAATACTGATCCACCTGTCTTTTCTCATCCTCTCCTAAGACAGTTTCTAAGAGGAATTAAAAACATCAAAACTCCTAGGAAACCACCTCTACCTGCTTGGGACCTTAACTACGTGTTGGAAAAACTAACACTGCCTCCATTTGAACCAGCAGCATCTGCAGATCTACAGTACCTTTCATGGAAGACTGCTTTCCTTCTGGCAATAACCTCAGCAAGAAGGGTTTCGGAATTGCAGGCCCTGATGGCAGTTCAGCCATTTATTATTTTTCACCAGGACAGAGTTTCATTAAGAACTAATCCTACTTTTATGCCAAAGGTGGTATCCAGGGTTTCATTGAATCAAGCCATTCACTTGCCTACCTTCTTCCCAAATCCACAAAACAAAGGGGAGAAACTGCTGCACACCCTGGACATTCACAGACAGTTGCGCTACTACTTGGACAGAACTAAAGGTTTCAGGAAAACTGACCAGCTGCTGGTAGCATATGCTGCTGGTACTCAAGGAAAAGCAATTTCCAAACAGACAATTTCAAAATGGATAGGAAATTGCATCCGCTTTTGTTACTCATTTCATGGAAAGACTGTACCAGCTAACATTAGACCTCATTCTACGAGAGCCCCAGCCACCTCCACAGCCTTCTTAAGAGGGGTGGCTACAAAAGACATTTTTAGAAGCTGCCACATGGAGCTCCGTGCATACATTTGCCAAGCATTACAATTTACCTTTATATTCCAGATCCAGAGCAGGCTTTGCTACGACTGTCCTGCAGGGTATTTTAGCTACACCATCCTTTTCCTAGTACCTCCACCCCCAGATTGGCTATGGTATTCTACCCATATGTGATGACTGCAGATGCATCCTTGAAGGACATAGTACAGTTTTGTACCTACCATAAATGTAGATGTCCGATAGGTATGCATCTGCAGTCAGGTTTACCCTCCCTCCTTCCCCTCTGTGGTATTCCTAGGGTGCTTACCTCTCTATTAGCTAGCTGGGGGGATCTATTATGGTGTATTTGTTTTTACATTTATATATATTTTTGCAAATGTTTGGATTTTTTATTGCTTATTTTCCAAATTTACCCTTTCTAGAGGGCACCTGGCATCTGGGGCAAGAAAAACTGAGGAAGATGGCGTCGGCTGATGCTTTTATACCCCATGCGCTGTGACGTCGGGGAAGGGGCGACATCAGCCGACGCCGGACCCAGACTTTGGAATCCGGCCGACCGAAGGGCTGCCTGAGGCAGGACAACCCATATGTGATGACTGCAGATGCATACCTATCGGACATCTACATTTATGGTAGGTACAAAACTGTACTTTTCTCAGGCCCAGAGTATGCACTACGTCTAGAAAACCGACGACCAAAATGCATGCTCAAGCTACCATGCCTCAAAAAGAAATGCTTAGAATGGCTGAAGACCTTATCACCCTAACTAGGGGAAGCCAGCCTTCCCCAGCTAAGAGACAAGGAATTGAGTTTCTTTCTGATTCTACAGACCAGGATTCCGATGACTTCTGACCCTTCTGATTGCCAAGACATACCCTTATCTACCTTTGAGGATTCAGATGTAGAGGAATCCATTCCCTCTGCCTCCCCTCCAATGGATTTTTCTTTTGGTGAAACCTTGCATACTTTAAGAGAGCATTTCTGCTGGGAATGCCAGGATTTTTCTCAGTCCAAAAAGAGACTCAGAGAATTTTTAGAGTTGCCTCAGCACAGGCCTCTAGCTATACCCCCTGTCCTGGATGTTGTAGATGATGTTTTCATGGAATCCAGTCTTACTCCAGACACTTACCACCGGCCCCTAGAAAACCTGACAGGTACTACAGAGTACCTGATTCCCACAAATTTCTCTTTAAGAATCCGATTGCGGATCCAGAAATGATTTAACAGGGGCCTAAAGATATTAAGGCTACTACAATTAAAAACCCTACTCCTTCAGACAGGGATTCCAGAGCTTTAGACAGATGGGGTATGAAGGTATATACCTCTGCAACTCTTACCATCAGGGCATTGAATTGCCAGTTTCACATGTTGAAGTACCAGCAACATATTGTGGAACAAATTAAACAAAAAATTATGTTACTTCCAGATTGTGCAGAAAATAAAGATTTACAAGAGTTACTGCATTCTGCAAGCCAAGTTAGTAAGCATACTTTGCAGTGTGGCTTTGATGCCCTAGAAGCATCTAGCAGGGCTGCATTCACTGGGTCTGTACTGAGAAGGCATGCTTGGCTGAAGGAACAAACCTTGCCAGGCCATGTCAAATCAAAATTACTAGACGCTCCTTTAAATCAGGACCGTTTGTTTGGCACCAAAGCAGAAGAGGTTCTTAAAAAGATGGAAGAAAAAGCTAAATCTATGCAAACTGTTAAAGAATTCTTACAAGTGCAGCCACCTAGATTCAGTAGGCATTGGCCTTCTAAAAACTGGTCCTTTCCAGTCCCTTCCAGGCCTTCTCTATCCAAACCCAGGGGAACCAGACCACCAAGACTACAGTCTCAGGGTATGCAGAGATCTAAACAATGGAGTGCTCCTACCTCAAAAACAGGGAGTGGCAAGCCACCCCTTTATGGAAAAAATTCACAATGACTTGTCAATTATCCTTCCCAGCCCTGCCCAACTACTTGCGCCCCATGAGGAAAACTTGCCCTTCATGCCAAAAACCGGATGTACATTACTCAGGACAGATGGGTTCTAAACATTGTGTCCCAGGGGTACTGATTCTACTTCCATTCCCTGCCAACCCTAAGCAGGTTTCCAGACCTTCCTCCAAACCAGTGGGCAGAGGCTCAAAAGAAAGTACTTTACCTGCTCAATATCAGGGCCATTCAACCTGTTCCAGAAAAATAAAGGGGACAGGTTTTCTACTCCAGACTGTTCCTGGTGCCCAGAAAAGAGGGCTCTTGGCGCCCAATCCTGGATATATCAATTCTCATCGCCTTTCTGGTGGTCCCAAAATGCTTACCCTGCAACAGCTTATCCCTATGTTAGCCAAGGATGCCTGCTTAGTCACCCTAGACTTAAAAGAAGCGCATCTGCACATCCCCATAAGGGAGTCTTGCAGGAAATATCTGCACTTCAGGGCAGGTTCTATACACTGTCAGTTCTCTGCAATTCCCTTTGGCTTATCCACTGCGCCCAGAGTATTCGGAAAGTGCCTGGCTCCAGCCATTACATACTGCAGGCGGAGAAATATCCAAATTTTCCCATATTTGGCCAGTTGCCTGATGGACAGTCAGGAATTACTACTTCAACACCGCATTTGTAAAAAGACTACTATCTTCATTGGGGTACATCATCAATGAAAAGAAATCACAACTGGTGCCCAGTCAAAAAATTGTATTCCTGGGAGCAAGCTTGAACACAGCTTCCCAGATGGTATTTCTCACTCCAGAAAAACAGGTCTATTTGAACAACTACTTCAAACAAATGGCCACCAAAACCCAGCTATCTGCAAGGAAAATACTGCAAGCCCTAGGGTTGATGGTCTCATGCATTCTGCTAATTCCATATGCAAGACTGCATATGAGGAAACTTCAATGGTGCTTAAAAGTCTTTGGTGCCAACATTCTCAGGACCTGGAAACAGTCATTCCTATCATTCCTTGTCTAAGGGCAGAGTTCCTTTGGTGGGCAGAAGCATGCAACCACAACAAGGGACTGCCTTTCACTCAACCCCTCGCCGCCCAAATCCTGACTACAGACGCATCAGACTATGCATGGGGGGGCTCACATGGCAGGCAAATGCATTCAGGGAAAGTGGAGCCCAGGACAAATTCTCCTGCACATCAATCAAAAAGAGATGTTAGCTGTACAGTATGCTCTGACAGCCTTCAAATACCTAACCTTTCCAGGACAGCTGCTGATAAAAACAGATAACACCACAGTTATGTGGTACATAAGCAAGCAGGGGGGAAACCCATTCTTACATACACTGCAGGTTAGCCATGGCCCTGTGGAACACAGCCTTGAGCAACCAAGTGTATCTACAAGCTCAATTCCTGCCAGGCAAACAGAATTCACTGGCAGACGACTTAAGCAGAAATCTCCTGGACCCACATGAGTGGAAATTGGTGCCCAACACCTTCAACCTTCTAATCCAGAGGTGGGGGACACTGGAGGTAGACTTATTTGCCTCCCCCGAGAACCACCAGTTGAGCAAATTTTCACCAGGAACCCTCACAGCAGGGCCTGGAAGGTGGATGCCTTATCTCCTTCAAATGGGAAAACCTCCCAATTTATGCCTTTCCCCTCTGCCCCTCTTCTCAAAGGTACTACTCAGGATCAGACAGGACAGCCCAAGGGCAATTCTTTTTGCCCCAGACTAGCCACGCCAGCACTGGTACCCACTCTTATGCAGTCTGACAACAGTGCCACCCTGGCACCTTCATCAGACACCTTCCCTGCTGTCTCAGTAGACGGGACAGATTTTGCATCCACAGCTGCAAACCCTAAACTTGCAGCCTGGCTTATCCCCTGAGTACTCCACCAGCAACCCGCAGCAAGCAGGTGCTGTACGTCATTCTTGAGGCCAGAAGGCCTAGTACTAGTAAATCCTATGCTGAAAAGTGGAAACGATATTCTTCTTGGAATCAGTCTCAAGGAAAGAACACAGCTGTGCCTTCCTTACCTCAAATCCTTGATTACCTAGCAGAGCTACTCCACAGAGGCCTATCCTTCTCCTCCATTAAGATTCATGCCTGTGCCATCTCAACTCATTATAATACTGAGTCATCTCTGTTCTCTCACCCTCTCATCAAACAGTTCCTGAGAGGGGGCTAACAACTTAAGGCCCCCTAGGAGAGCACCCACCCCTGCCTGGGACCTTAACTTTGTACTGGAAAAGCTCACGCTCCCCCTTTTGAACCTGCAGCTTCAGCAGGGTTAAAATTCCTTTCTTGGAAAACAGCCTTGCTTTTAGCCATAACCTCAGCTAGAAAAGTGTCTGAGTTACAGGCACTAATGGCTGTGGAACCCTTCATTATTTTCCATGCTGACAGGGTTTCCCTCAGGATTAACCCATCCTTTATGCCAAAGGTGGCCTCCAGTGTGGCTCTAAACCAAGCCATCCATTTGCCAACCTTCTTTCCTAATACTCAAAATAAAGGGGAAAGGATCCTGCACTCCTTGGACGTGCACAGACAACTCAAGTTCTACCTTGATTGGGCTAAACCTTTCAGAAAATCTGACCAGCTGCTAGTCGGCTTTGCTACAGGGGCAGAGGGCAAGGCCTTTTCAAAGCAAACCATTTCCAAATGGATTGCACACTGCATCCATTTCTGCTACAAGCACCATGGAAAACGTACCCCACTGAGGATCAGAGCACATTCCACTAGGGCTACTTCTCCCTCTACAGCATTTCTCAGGGGAGTCCCTACCAGGGACATTCTGGACCTGGAGTTCTGTACACCCCTTCACCAAGTATTACGACTTACCTATTTTTTCTAAATCCAGAGCTGGATTTGCTACAGCAGTCTTACAAGGCCTGCTAGCCAGCCCCAACTCCTCTTGAATGCCTCCACCCTTCCTCAGCTTTGGGACTCAACCCAAGTGTGATGACTGCAACAGTGAAACACGGACAACATAATACAGATGATGTTCGTCGTGTTTCACTGATGTTCTTCGTGTTTCACTGTAGCAGTCATTACATTTGGGTAATCCTGCTGGCAGGTTGCCCCCAGTCGGCCTGAATTCCAAAGTCTTGGGTCCTGTGTCTGCTGCTGTCGCCCCTTCCCAAACGTCAGGTCGTCAGGGGTATAAAAGAAGCAGCCAATGCCATTTTCGTCAGTCTTTCTTGCCGCGTGGTGCCCGAAACAGAAGCAGTTCGCAAGTGCCGGTCGGCCGACTCCTGAGATTTTCGTGTTCGAGTTTCAGACCTGAAGTCTTCAATAAAGCTAAGTACCCCATTGGGGAAACTTTTTTCTTGCTCCAGACTGATGTCAGAAAAAGTTAATAATTGCATTTCTTGTCGAAGTACCTCATAAGGACTTCCATTCTTACTGTATTCCTTGCCTAGGCCCTGGTCACAATGTTTCTGGTTGTCGGTTTTGTGCTAGATTTAACCAATGCACTATTAAGCGTCGGTATGGTTTTGCTTAAAACTATTTTGGACGCCAGTTTAATTATCCAGAAATATCGTCTGATAGCCATCCAACTATCGGAGTTCACAAAAAAATGCAAAGAAAAGGAGAGAGATAAACAACTGAAGCCCAAAACTGACAACGAAGCTTCTCCTAAGCCAGTCGCCGGTTTGCCGGTTCTCAGTGAGGTGCTTTTGCTGCCCCTGACACCTGCTACTTTAGAGTCGCAGGCCGCTACCGACTCCCACGTGGAGTCAGCTGTGCTGCTGGAAACTCAAAGTATTGGAGCCTCGGACACTATTCCCTCAGATGGGTCCAGAGCCGCTGAGCAGGCACCGGCTTCTGAGGGTGTATTCAGACCTAAACATCTTTACATTAAACCGACTTCAGCTTCAAAGGCAAAGACTAAAGCACCTTCTAACGCAAAGAAATAAACTCAAGAGCCACGTGGACAGGCCTCTATGCCCAAAAAACAGATGCTCAAAATGGCCGAAGACTTGATTACCTTGATCAGGGGTTCCCATCCCCCTCCTGATAAGAGGCCTAAGCAAGAGACTGACTATGAATCTTCAGATCAGGTTTCTGTTTCGAAAAACAACTTGTAAAACACCAAACTGTACCACGAACTTCAGGAAAAACAACGAACCAGTGGAACTCACACTTTATTATCTCTAGCGCCTCGGCTCACCAAAAAGCCTTCAAGGAGTAACAAATCACATATATCCAAGGTATATATAACACTACCAAAATTAATTATTCAATTAAATATAAAACTAATTGCCCACTTAAAAAGACAGTATATTAAATCAAACTTTTCCAACAACATTCAGTATTTAACCCTACAGGACTCAATGTGTTATATTTCAAAATAAAAATAATTTCTTTCTTTAACAGTGCATTTTTTATTCTACTCTCACTAGCTTCATTTATAAAAATCTGCTCTAAAATAGTAACCTTCAAACTATCACATTCTCCATTGTGAAACTCAACAAAATGTCGAGCTAAAGGACTTTCTATTTTATTTGCTCTTATGTCCCTTAAATGCTCCAAAATTCTAACTTTGAACATTCTTTTGGTTTGACCTACATAAAATTTTTCACAACTACATTGAATAGCATATATCACACGCTCCGTTATACAATTAAAATGACCATTAGGTTTAAAACTATTTCCATTGATATAAGGAAAAACATTTTTTACATAGGGACAAACTTTACATTTTCCACATGGTACTGTTCCCTTAACACCAATTTGTTTATATATTTTCTCCCCTGGTCTAATAAATTTCGTGTGCACTATCATGTCCCTTATATTTCTGCCTCTTTTGTAAGCAAAAGTCAGTTTCTTTTCTGTTAACTCATTAAGTTCTCTATAATTTTGCAAAAATTTCCAAAAATGTAAGATACATTTCTTAATGTTTTCAGTATATATATTAAATGTAGAGACCATAAAAATCTCTTCCAACTCTTTTTTATTACTCATATTAATTCTATTATTCTGTTTTTTCCAACATTTAAGTCCCCTCTTGTATCTTTTATCAAATATTTTATTTATACTTAAATTAACTAATTGTCTATCATATTGCCTTCTTATAAACATATCTGTTGTATTCTTCATCTCATTTAGAAAATCTTTTTCATCATTACAGATACGAGATACCTTAAGGTAAGACTTCCAAGGTGTGCCTAGGATGACAACTTGTACCCATTAAAAATTCATTCAGGCAATCAAACTTCCTATGTATACCTGTAACTATAGGTCTACCTATAATACCCTTTAAGTTAATATCCAAAAAGGAAACATTCTCACCACATTGTATACCATCTAACATTATACCAAACCTATTTGTTTGTATGTCTTGTACAAATTTCTCAACTTCAAATTTACCTCCCTCACACAAAAAAATTAAATCATCAATAAATCTAAAATAATATATAACATAATTTTTAACAAATAAATGAGTGTAAATATATTCAAATTCCACCAGTCCCATAAAAATATTAGCATACATGGGTGCAAATGCAGCACCCATGGCTGTACCTTGGATTTGGTGGAAAATGTTATTGTCAAAATAAAAATAATTATTCTCCAAACAAAATTTCACTAAATCTAAAATATCATGTGTCAATGGTGAATCCCCCATCTGTTTATATAAAGCCTCTATTCCAAAAGAGTTTTTAATATTGGTGTATAGGCTTTTAACATCTATTGTCAGCCAGTACATATTTTTACTCCAAATAACATTTTTGATTCTATTCAAAAAATCGAAAGAATCTTGTATAGAGGATGGAAGTTTCTGTGCCTCTTTCAGTAGTACTTGATGTAAAACCACCCCTAGATTGTGTAAAAAATATAATTACTTGCCGAAACAATCGGTCTACCTGGGGGATTATTCATGTCCTTATGGATTTTAGGTAGACAGTAAAAGTAGGCTGGACTACACTCTTGAATGTTGAACTTATTTTCAACATCAACATCTAACCAATAACCTAATCTCCAGCTTCTTTGTATTAGGTTCAGGTAATTTTCCTTGGCTACTCTTATCGCCTCCTCAGAAGCTTTACAATATATAGACTCATCTCCTAATAAATCTACACACATTTTGTGATATTGAGTATAATGCATGATAACAATTTTGTTACCTTTATCAGAGGGCTTTACTATTAAGTCACATTGTTTGGAAAAATTCATTAATTCCTTCCATTCATTTTTGGATAAATTAAAACTTACATCTCTATTATTTAAATTATCTATTAATGCATCAAGTTCAAAACCTACCATCACTTGAAAATTGTTTATCCCTTCATGTAAAAATGGAAGCATAAATTTACTCTTTGTATTAATTACAGATGTATCTATAGTGCAATACGCGTTCAATTCACTAACATAAGATAAAAATGAATCATTCAAGGAAATATTACTAACTTCTAATGAATGCGTGTCCGGGCTTTATGAATTATTTAACAAATCCCTTAGCCCTACATTTTTAACAACAATACAATTAAAATAATACCATAAATGTAATTTGTGAACAAACCTTAGTAGCTCTAGTTTACACTCATATTTTTTCAGCAAAACTGTACGTACAAATTTAAGTCCGTGATTCAAAACAGTAAAAACTTCATCGCTGATATGCCAGCCAGATAAATTAACAACTAAATTCAAAACTTGATAAGAACAAGAATCAGTACCATCTAGTCCTTTTGTTTCCACGCCATTGGCGTGGGGGCCCTCCTCTCTGTGGTTCTTGTTCCATATAACTTCTTTTCTGTTGTTGTTGCCTCCCATATGTTTTAAAGGGACGAAAATGTTCCGAAAAATAACAGTTGTCTACTGTCGAGGGTAAAGGAGGAATATCAAAACCTATATCATTGTCACTCTGTGTTCTATGTATATATTTCCCGTTAGTATGAGTGTTGGTCGTGCTGTCAGTTCTTTCTCTCTGATGACCACTTCCATTAAGATGACTCGTTCTGGAACGTGAATGCTGATTGGATCCACCAAAGAAGGCTGTACCCTTCTCAAAATCACGAAGGTCCCTCTGTATTTTTCGCATCTTTTGTTCCAGTACTTTTTTCTCATGTACAGTGATTTTGTCCTGAATTTCAGTGAGACAGGATTCAAATTTCACCCTGTCCAAAGTAGCCATTAAATTTATACATACCATGGTGATATCTTTTTTGATATTAGATAATTTAAGAATGTTCCGTTCTATCAAAATATTAAGCCATTCAATTGAACAATGATGTGTGATATAATTAGTTTTATATTTAATTGAATAATTAATTTTGGTAGTGTTATATATACCTTGGATATATGTGATTTGTTACTCCTTGAAGGCTTCCTCAGGTTTCTATTTCTTCTGATTCCTCTTCTGATCAGGAATATTCTCTTCCCCCCTATGAGGATTCTGATGCTCAAGAATCTATTCCTTCAGCTTCTTCTCCAGAGGACTATTCTTTTGGGGAAACCTTGCATACCATGAGGGAGCATTTCTACTGGGAAAGCCAAGATTTTTCAGAATCTAAAAAGAGGCTCAGGGATTTCCTGTTACTACCTCAACACAGGCCTCTAGCCATTCCACCTGTGTGATATATTGTAGATGATGTGTTTTCAAAGTCTAGTCTGACCCCTGACTCCTTACCTCCAGCTCCTGTTAAGCCTGACAGATATTACAGGGTTCCTGACTCTCATAAATTCCTTTCTAAAAACCCTGCTGCAGACCCAGAAACTATTTCACAGGGTCCCAAAGGAGTTGAGGCTTCCGCTGCTAAAAACCCTAACCCCTCTGACAGGGATTCTAGGGCACTGGTTAGATGGGGAATAAAGGTTTACACATCTGCTACCTTGGCTATAAGGGCCTTAAAATGTCAGTTTCATATTCTCAAATATCAGCAGCATGTCATGGCATTGCTTCAACAGAAAATGTTGTTAAACTCTGAATGTGCAGAAAACAAGGAAATGCAGGCTTTATTGCTTGCAGCTGAACAAGTTGGAAAGCATACTTTGCAATGTGGTTTTGATTCTTTGGAGGCCTCCTGCAGGGCCGCAGTTACGGGTTCTGTAATTAGGAGGCATGCTTGGTTAAAGGAACAAAATCTGCCTGATCATGTCAACGTTAAATTATTAGATACACCTTTACAGCATGATACTTTGTTTGGTGTTAAGGCAGAAGAGGTGTTAAAGAAAATGGAGGACAAAGCTAAATCTATGCAAACTGTCAAAGATTTTTTACAGGTACAGCCACCTAGGTTTAGTAGACACTGGCCAACAAAGAATTGGTCCTTTCCTGTGTCAGACAGACCTCAGAGGGGCAGATCCAGATGCCCTAGAGGCAGATCCCAGGTGCAAGGTTCATACAGGTCAAAGCAATGGAGTGCTTCTACCTCCAACGTTGGAGAAGACAAATCACAACCATACAAGAAACAGTCCCAATGACTTCCCTCTGCCTGCACCAAGCACTTATCTCCTGGCAGCACCCTTGGGGATAAACTTAGCACTTTTTTCTCAAAATTGGCACATTATAACCCAGGACAAGTGGGTTCTAAATATAGTGTCACAAGGCTACAAGTTCCATTTCCATACCCTGCCAAAGGAAAACGACTGGCCAGATCTGCCAAAAAATCAATGGGCAGAGACGCAAAAATAAGTTTCATCCCTCATGGACATGAGGGCCATTCAACAAGTACCAGAGCAAGAGCAGGGACAAGGATTTTAGTCCAGACTGTTCTTGGTACCTAGAAAGGACAAGGCCTGGAGACCAATACTGGACCTATCTATTCTGAACACATTCATGTGAAAAGACTTCTAACATGCCTAGGGTACACAGTCAACAAAAAAGAAATCAATATACTCCTGACGACCTGACATCAGGGAAGGGATGACAGCAGCCGACGCAAGACCCAAGACTTTGGAATTCAGGCCAACTAAGGCAACCTGCCAGCAAGATTACCCAAATGTAATGACTGCAATAGTGAATACACTCGAACATCTACATTTATGGTAAGTGTACACAACTGTACTTTGTAGTCTTTGCAAAGTGGGTTATCCGACTCCCGGTAGCCTACAGACAGCCAGAATACCAAAGGTATATGACGTCGGCTGCCTTCGGTTTAGGCCTGACATCAGGACGTCGGGTACAAAAGAAGGCAGCCAACGCCATTTCCTCAGTCTTTCTTGCTGCGGAGCCCGAAGCAGAAGCATTTTGCATGAGTGCAAGTCGGCCAATTACCTTCTTTTCATATTCCGACTGCTTAGGTGATGACATCCTCAGATAAGTACCCCGCTGCGAACCCTCATTTCTTGCTTTAATGAATGTCAGAGAAAGTTAGTAACTGTCTTGCCTGTGGAAAACAGATTCCGCACCGTGATTTTCACTTCTGTTGTATTACTTGTTTGGGCCTTGATCACGACGTCCCTAATTGTGTTCTCTGTGCTTCTTTCAACCCGTGTACCATACGCCGTAGAGCTAGGATCTTGTTCAGGCATTTCAGAGTTTGGCCTAAGATCATTGGTATGGCGTCTTCTGGTCTTCCGACTTCAGATGTTCCTAAGAAGTGCAAGGACAAGGGACCATGACAGGCTTAGGGTCAAATTAGGTGACGACGTCCCTGTTAAATTGGTTGTCGGCCCAGTGGTCATCAGTGAGGTTTTTTCTTTGCCCCTGCAGTCCGTGGATGTTCAGCAGCAGGTGTCTGCGGAGACCTTTTCTGAGTCCTCCATACCGCAGGCTTCCACTTCCTCTTCTGACCCTCTGCCTGTCGCCGCCTCTGATGGATCCAGAGCCACTAAGCAGGAGCTGGCTTCTGAGGCCTCTCTTTTCCGCCCGGAGACCAAATCCAGACCAACGATCTTGATTCAGACTTCTGCAGTGGCTAGGCCTCCCGAGTCCCCCTGGTTTTCTAGCAGGCCTTCCAGCCGAAGTCTACTCCTAAGCAGGCATCGGCCTCCCCTCAAGTTCAGATGGTTAAAATGGCTAGTGATCTCTTGACCCTTACCAAGGGCTCTCAGCCACCTTCTTCTAAAAGGATTAGGGAATTGTCCCCAGAAGCTTTCTCTGCCTCAGACTCTGAGGTTTCCAGCAACTCTGCTGATGAAGAGGGAAACTATCCACTTTTTTCTGGTTTTGAGGATTCTGATGCAGAAGACTCCATCCCTTCTGCTTCCCCTCCAGAAGATTTTTCTTTTGGAGATACTCTGAATACTCTTTAGGAAGCATTTCAAATGGGAAAGTCAGGACTACCCTCAGTCTAAGAAACTGATTAGGGAATTCTTGGATTTGCCACAGCATCAGCCTTTGGCTATCCCTCCAGTTTTGGAAGTTGATGTTTTCATGGAGAATTCTTTGACTCCTAATTCTGTTCCTCCTGCTCCCAGAAACCCTGACAGGTACAGAGTTCCTGATTCTCATCAGTTCCTTTTCAAGAATCTTACTGCTGATCCAGAGATCATTTCTCAGGGCCCTAAGGATGTTAAAGCCACGGTGGCTAAAAATCCTGTTCCTTCTGACAGGGAATCTAGGGCCTTGGATAGATGGGGTAAAAAGTTTTATACTTCTTCCACCCTGACTGTTAGGTCTGTTAATTGTCTTTTTCATATGCTTAAGTATCAGCAGTATACTTTGGAAGCTGTTAAGGCTAAAATTGCTAGTGTTCCTTCCCTGATGGAGAGTAAGGACATGCATGATTTATTGAATTCTGCCACTCTTGTCACTAAACATTCTCTATATTGTGGATGTTCTTAGTCTCACATTGCTGCAGTCATGACCTGTGGGTAGTCCGCTGTCCTCGGTCGGCCCGAATACCAAAGGGCTAGGCTGGCGCCGGTCATTGTCGCCTAGAGCTGACGTCAGTACGCAGTAGTACTTAAGCGCATGAACGACGCCATATCCTCAGTCTTTCTTGCCGCATGGTCCGAAGCAGAAGCAGTGTTTGCAAGTGCCGTTCGGCGTTCTGAAATTTTCATTTACCGAGTTTCAGACCGAAGACCTAGTTGGGCTAAGTACCCCGTTGGGGAAATTTTTGTCTTTTCTTGCCTCAGTTATCCGGATGTCAGAAAAAGTTAATAATTGCATTTCTTGTGGGAAACAGATACCTCATAGAGATTATCATTCTTTCTGTATTCCTTGCTTAGGGCCTGAGCACGACGTAGTCGGGTGTCGCTTTTGTGCTAGATTTAATAAGCGCACCATTAAACGAAGGTTAGACTGTGCCAGGCTTGTTTTTGGTAAGCGGTGTAACTATAACATGCCGTCGGATCCTCCGACACCCGCTACCGCTAAAAAGCGTAAGGATAAATCTTTGAGATCTAAACCGGATGAGTCGTCCGTTGCGGACGCCAGTTCTTCGGAGCCTCCGGTTGAATCTGTGGATCCTGCCGAGGGTTCGGCTGAATCCCAGGGGGAACCTTTACTTTTACAGGAGTTGGCCTCTCAGGAGTCAGGACAGGCCGAGGGTGCTTCTCAGGTTTCAGTAGTTCCATCCTTACAAAAGGTTATTAGGCCTTCTACTTCAGTGGCTAAAGGCCATGCTAAGGCCAAACCTGGTCTTGTTGGACCTAATCATTCTTCTAGCTCTCCAGCCCCTGTTCCTAAAAACATATGTTGAAAATGGCGGAGGACTTGATTACTTTGATCCGGGGTTCTATGCCCCCCCCCAGAGAAGAGGCCTAGGGTGGAGGCAGATTTAGAGGGAATGGATCATTCCTCGGACTACTCTGATTCCTCAGCTGAAGAAATTCAGGATTTTCCTTCCTATTCTGATTCGGATGCAGAGGACTCCTGTCCTTCTGCTTCTCCTCCAGAAGATTTTTCTTTTTCTGAAACTTTACATACCATGAGGGAGCATTTCAAGTGGGAAGGTCAAGACTTTTCAGATTCTCGGAAAAGGCTTAGGGAATTTTTGTTTCTGCCACAACATAGGCCCTTAGCTATTCCTCCTGTCTTAGATGTTGTTCAGGATGTTTTTTCTGAATCTTCCCTTAATCCTGATTCTCTGCCTCCGGCCCCTGTTAAGCCAGACAGGTATTACAGAGTTCCAGAAGCACATAAGTATTTGTATAAGAGTCCTAGAGCTGATCCGGAAACTATTATTCAAGGCCCTAAGGGTGTTAGGGCTTCTGTGGCTAAAAATCCAGTTCCTTTGGATAAAGATTCTAGAGCGTTAGACAGGTGGGGGAAAAAAGTGTACACCTCCTCTACGTTAGCTATGAGGGCTTTGAATTGCCAATTTCATATGCTGAAGTATCAGAACTTTTTATTAGGCCAATTGAAATCTAAGGTGGATGCTTTATCTGAGGGTATAGAGTGTAAGGAGCTCCAGGAGTTGGTTCATGCATCAGATCAAGTTGGCAAGCATTCTTTGCAGTGTGGTTTCGATGCTCTTCAGGCTGCATCCAGGGTGGCTGCTACAGGTTCAGTTATTCGTAGACATGCATGGCTTAAGGATCAAAATTTGTCTGAACATGTAAAGGCTCGGATTTTGGATGCTCCTCTTCAATCTGAAGTTCTTTTTGGTCCTCCTGTGGAATCAGTTTTGAAAAAGATGGAAGATAAGGCTAAGTCTATGCAGACGGTCAAGGATTTTTTGCAGGTGCAGCCCCCTAAGTTTAGTAGGAATTGGCCTGCTAGGGGATGGTCTTATCCTTCTTCGGATTATCAGCCTAAGGGCAGGTCTAGACGTGGTAGAGGCAGGGCTCACGTTCAGGGTTCCTTCAGACCTAGAACTTGGAGTTCTCCTGCACAGTCTTCTGGTGAGGGCAGGGGTCAGCCCTTTCGTAAGCAGACCCAATGACCTGTATCTTCCGCTGCCAGACCCTTCCTTACTGGCAGCTCCTCTAGGAGGGAAGTTGGGACTTTTCAAAGAAAACTGGAATTTGATCACCCAAGACAAATGGGTGTTAGATATAATAAATCGAGGTTACAAGTTTTATTTTCACACTTTTCCTCCTTTCAAAGGCATGCCGGATGTGCCTCCTCAGCAAAGGCTGGAGGCTCAGGAGCAGATTTCTTTACTTTTGCAGATGGAGGCAATTCAGGTGGTCCCTCCTTCAGAAGTAGGCCTAGGATTTTATTCCCGTCTATTCCTAGTACCAAAGAAAGGAAACACTTGGAGGCCAATTCTGGATTTGTCCATTCTCAACACCTACCTAGAAATTCCAAAGTTCAAGATGTTAACATTACAACAATTTCTGCCTATGATAGGCAAAGATCACTGGATGGTAACCCTGGATCTCAAAGAGGCCTATCTTCACATCCCTATCAAGCCCAGCTGCAGGAGATTCCTGAGATTTTGGGCTGGTACTTCACATTATCAATTCTCTGCATTGCCCTTTGGCTTATCTACTGTGCCCAGGGTGTTCACAAAAGTTCTGGCTCCTGTGATTGCTTTCTTCAGGCAGAGAGGAATACAAATTTATCCTTATTTGGACGATTGCCTGATTCTTGCTCAAAACAAAGACAGATTACTACAGCATCTCCAGTATGTAATGACAGTTTTAAGGTGCCTAGGGTATACTGTTAACGAAATAAAGTCCAGTCTAGTGCCCTCTCAGGACATGTGCTTTCTGGGTGTGAGACTGAATACAGCCTCTCAGATGGCATTTCTGACCCTGGACAAACAAAGAACTCTTCCTCTCTACTTCCAACAGTTATCAGTAATGTCCAGGCTGACTGCAAGGACAGTCCTCCAAGCCTTGGGGTTCATGGCATCTTGCATTCTAGTACTTCCCAATGCCAAACTGCATATGAGGAAGCTACAATGGTATCTCAAAAGTGTGTGGGCTCAACACTGCCACAGTTTGGACACTGTCATTCGGATTATACCTTGCATCCAGAAAGAATTACTGTGGTGGGCTCAGGAATGTCACCTAAACAAGGGACTCTCTGTGTCCCGACCAGAGGCGAGTCAGATCCTAACGGCGGATGCCTTGGACTTGGCTTGGGGAGCACACTTCAATGGAAAATGGATACAAGACATGTGGCCTCCCAAACTACTACATTTGCATATCAACATGAAGGAGATGTTAGCAGTTCAATTTGCTTTGATGGCCTTCAAGGAACTACTTCAGCCAGGACAGGTGTTGATACAAACAGACAGCACAACAGTCATGTGGTACATCAACAAGCAGGGGAGAACCCATTCCTACCCTCCTTGCAGACAAGCAATGATTTTATGGGAGACTGCTCTGAGTTTGCGAATCAATCTTCAAGCAAGGTTTCTGCCAGGAGCACAGAACTCCCTAGCAGATATTTTGAGCAGACAAATGGTGGATCCCCACGAGTGGAAACTGGATCCTCAGATTTTCAAACAATTGACTGTGGCTTGGGGAACTCCAGACATAGATCTATTCGCTTCCCCACTGAATTTTCAACTTCCAAAATTTTGCACAAAGATGTTCCATCCAGATGCTTGGAAAGTGGATGCTCTATCTTTCAGTTGGAACAACCTTCACGTTTATGCTTTTCCTCCTCTGCCTCTGCTCCCCAAGGTACTCTTGAAAGTCAGACGGGACAAGCCTTGCATGATTCTAATAGCACCAGACTGGCCACGTCAACATTGGTATCCTCTGCTGAGGAGTTTAATCCAGGAGCCTCCTTGGCCTCTGCCACAGATTCCTCATTTGTTGTCCCAGTCAAACAATCATTTTCTCAATGTTCAGGTGCAGTCCCTCCATCTGACAGCCTGGCATATTCTGTGATGGAGCCGGTGGGGTCTCAGCTTCCTCAACAGGTTTTAGATGTCATTTTGGAAGCTAGGCGGCCTAGCACTAGAAAAGTTTATGCTGATAAATGGAAGAGATATTTTCTTTGGAGCACTGCAAAGGGTTTTGATGTTTCAGTGCCTAATTTGAGTTTTGCACTACAGTACCTTACTGAATTACTGGACAAGGGTTTGTCATTCTCTTCTGTGAAGGTTCATGCTGCAGCCATTTCTGCTCACTATGATTGTGACCCTCCTTTATTTTCTCATCCTTTGTTCAAACAATTTCTTAGAGGGGCAAGGAATATAAGACCCCCACGTAGAGCTCCTACTCCTTCCTGGGATCTCAATTTTGTTTTGGAGAAACTTACTTTACCTCCTTTTGAACCTGCAGCTACGTCTGAACTGAAGTGTTTGTCTTGGAAGACTGCTTTTTTGTTGGCCATTACTTCTGCTAGGAGGGTATCTGAATTGCAGGCTCTCATGGCAGTTGAACCTTTTTTGATATTCCATAAGGATAGAGTTTCTTTGCGGACTAACCCTACTTTTATGCCTAAAGTGATTTCTAGTGTGGCCTTGAATCAGTCTATTCATTTGCCTACTTTTTATGCTGACCCCCAAAATAAAGGGGAAAAAGTCTTGCATTCTTTGGATATCCACAGGCAGTTACGTTACTACTTGAACAGAACTAAGGAGTTCAGACAGACTCAGCAGTTATTTGTTTCTTTTGCTTTGAGTTCACAGGGGAAAGCTGTTTCTAAGAAGACTATTTCAAAGTGGATTGGTCATTGTATTGCCTTTTGTTATTCTCATCATGGGAAGGATGTCCCTGCTGGGATCGGGCCTCATTCTACTAGGGCTACTGCCACTTCTACTGCTTTTTTGAGGGGTGTAGCTACTAAGGATATTTTGGAGGCAGCTACTTGGAGTTCTGTACACACTTTCACCAAGCATTACCATCTCCCTCTCTATTCCAAGTCCAGGGCTGCGTTTGCCACTGCAGTTTTACAGGGCATGTTAGCAGCTCCTAATGCTTTGTAATTTGCCAGCCTCCCTTTTCCTTTGCTTTGGGATTCTACCCACAGGTCATGACTGCAGCAATGTGAGACGAAGAACATAGTACAGTTTTGTACCTACCATAAATGTAGATGTTCGAGGATCTACATTGCTGCAGTCCAATTTTCCCTCCCTCCTTCCCCTCTATAGGTTGGGGTTGCTGGGTTTCGTTTGGAGATATTCCTTACTTACACACTGGGGGTTGTTGGGCATTTCCTATTTTTGGCTTTGGCCTTTCTTTTTAGGCCTTCTGACATCTGGGGCAAGAAAGACTGAGGATATGGCGTCGGTCATGCACTTAAGTACTACTGCGTACTGACGTCAGCTCTAGGCGACAATGACCGGCGCCAGCCTAGCCCTTTGGTATTCGGGCCGACCGAGGACAGCGGACTACCCACAGGTCATGACTGCAGCAATGTAGATCCTCGAACATCTACATTTATGGTAGGTACAAAACTGTACTTTTTGTCACTTTGGAGGCTTCTTGTAGAGCAGCAGCCACTGGTTCTGTCATTAGAAGACATGCTTGCCTCAGGGAACAGACCCTTTCTGAACCTGCCAAATCTAAATTACTGGATGTGCCTTTGCACAAGGACAGTCTTTTTGGTAGCAAAGCAGAAGAGGTGTTGAAAAAGTTGGAGGATAAGGCCAAATCTATGCAAACTGTTAAGGACTTTCTGCAAGTTCAGCCTCCTCGTTTTAGTAGACATTACCCTTCTAAGAATTGGACTTTTCCTGACCCTAGTAAACAGAGTCGCACTAGGTCTAAGGGTTACAGGTCTTCTAGGGGACAGACTTCCACCCCTCAAAGGGCTAAGCACTGACAGGCTTCCTCTTTAAAATTGGGGAGTTCTAAGCAAACATTCCCAATGACTCTGGCCTTCCCCTGCCTGCCTCTGCGGGCCCAGGGTTTCCTTTGGGGGGAAGGTAAGCCATGTTTGCAAACGTCTGATTCACCATCACAGATGACAAATGGGTGCTCAAAATAGTATCCCAAGGCTACAAGTTCTCCTTTCACACCTTCCCTGTCCTCCAAGGATACCCAGATATCCCCCTCAAATCAAAGGGCAGAAGCAGAAAAACAAGTTTCTTTACTAAACCCGGAAGCAATAGAGCCAGTTCCTCCACTATAGATAGGCCAGGGTTTCTACTCAAGACTTTTCCTGGTTCCAAAAAATGGGGGCACTTGGCGCCCTATTCTGGATTTGTCCGTTCTAAACACTTTTCTGGTTATTCCCAAATTCAAAATGCTCACTCTTCAGCAGTTGCTGCCAATGCTGGCCAAGGATTCCTGGCTGGTGACTGGATCTCAAAGAAGCTTATCTGCACATCCTAATAAGGGAAAGCTGCAGGCAATTCCTTCGCTTCAGGGCAGGGAACAGGCACTTCCAGTTCTCTGCACTGCCCTTTGGCTTATCTACTGCTCCTAGAGTTTTCACCAAATGCTTTGCTCCAGTCATTGCTTTTTGCAGGCAAAGAAACATTCAAATTTACCCTTACTTGGACGATTGTCTTATTCAGGCGAACTCTCCAGAGTAACTTCTAAAGGATTTGGACTTTGTAAAGAACCTTCTCACCTCTTTGGGATACACCATCAATGAAAGGAAGTCAAAATTGGTACCCACCAGGAAGATTGTATTCCTGGGAGCGAGCCTGAACACAGCCACCCAGATGGTATTCCTCCCTCAAGAGAAACAAATGGATCTTTCGACTTAGTTCAAAAAATTGACAGGCATGACCCAGCTCCCTGCAAGGCAATTCCTGCAAGCCCTGGGATTCATGGCTTCATGTATTCTGATGAATTCCATATGCCATACTGCATATGAGGAAAATACAATGGTACCTCAAAAACCTTTGGTGTCAACACACTCAGGATTTAGACTTGATACTACCTCTGATTCCCTGCCTGCAGACGGAGTTCCTTTGGTGGGCGATGGCCTGTGCTCAGAAGGCCTGCCTTTCTGTCCACCTCCTGCCAGCTAGACTCTCACCACAGATGCCTTAGACTACGCTTAGGGAGCACATCTAGAGGGCAAATGCATTCAGGGGACTTGGAACTCTCAGCAGGTTCATTTGTACATAAATCTGAAGGAATTGATGGCAGTCCAGCAGGCCTTAATGGCTTTCAAACATCTCTCTCCTGGTACTCTTCTAGTCAGAACAGACAGCATCGCAATCATGTGGTACATCAACAAGCAGGAAGGGACGCACTCTGACCCCCTGTGCAGACAAAGCATGATACTATGGTCCATAGCAGCTTCCATGGGCATTCATCTGATAGCTCAGCTTCTTCCATGAAGGCTCAACACCTTGGCAGACCAGTTGAGCAGGCTGGTCCTGGATCCTCATGAGTGGCAACTAAACAAGACCATCTTCTATCGCATCATTCAGCGTTGGGGCACTCCCCAGGTGGATCTCTTATTATCTCCAGCCAACCACCTTCTTCCAGCCTTTTGCACCAGAGATCGTCCAACAATGCTTGGAAAGTGGATGCTCTGTCCTTCCCCTGGACACAGCTCTCTATTTATGCATTCCCTCCTCTGCCTCTTCTTCCCAGAGTGCTGTTAAAGATAAGGGACGAAAAACCAAGAGCCATCGTCATAGCTCCAGACTGGCCCAGACAACATTGGTATCCACTACTTCGCAGTCTCTCCCAGTCTCGGCCTTGGCATCTTCCCCTGATACCAGATCTCTTCGTTCAGGAGGGGGGAAGAATTCTGCATCCTCATTTTCAGACTGCATTTGGCAGTTTGAATCATAATTTAAACCTTTTCCAACAAGTTGTTGAGGTCCTTCGTGAGGGCAGGAGGCCTAGCACTAGAAAATCTTGCAGATAAGTGGAAAATATTCTCCATTTGGATGCAGACTAGAGGGGAAGACCCTTCTCAACCTACTCTTCCTCTTATTCTTGACCATCTGGCAAGCTTGCTAAATGGTGGACTTTCCTTTTCTTCTATCAAAATCCATGCTTCAGCTGTTTCTGCTCATTGTTCCTTTGAGCATCCAATTTTCTCTCATCCCTTGATGAAACAATTCCTCAGGGGAGCTAGCCATTTAAAGCCTCCCAGAAGGGCACCTACTCCTGCTTGGGATCTCAATTTTGTACTTAAGAAACTTTCTCTGCCTCCTTTTGAACCAGCTCCTTTTGAACCAGCTGCCTCAGCAGATCTGAAGTTTCTCTCATGGAAAACTGCCTTTCTTTTGGCTATTACTTCAGTTAGAAGAGTTTCTGAGCTGCAGGCCTTAATGGCAATAGAGCCATTTTTCATCTTCCATGTGGATCAAGTTTCTCTTCTAGCTAATCCCGCTTTTATGCCTAAGGTGGTTTCTAGCCGGTCTCTTAACCAGTCTATCCACCTGCCTACCTTCTTTCCTAATCCTCAGAATAATGGGGAAAGGTTAATGCATTCCCTGGATGTGCATAGACAGCTTAGATTTTACCTGGACAGGACAAAATCTTTTCGAAAGTCGGATCCGTTTGTTGGTCAGTTTTGCTCCTGGAGCTCAGGGCAAAGCTATTTCAAAACAGACCATTTCTAAGTGGATTGCTCATTGTATTAATTTTTGTTACTTACTGCAGTGGTGGTGCTGTGATAGCGTTGTCGCCTCACAGTAAGACGTTGTCCTGTTCGATTCTCAGCTAGAGTGTCTTCTGTGTGGAGACATGCGTGAATGGGCGTACCTTCATTGAAGGTTGTGCGTCAGGGCCGGCAACTCAGCACGTAAAAATCTACTGCCAATGATTAGCGGACCAGAGTTCTGCTGTGGCGACCCCTAACCGGGAAAAGCCGAAAGACACAACAACAGCATGGCAAAATTCCTCCTCAGAATATTAGGACCCATTCTACTAGAGCAGCCTCTACCTCGGCATCTTTCGTAAGAGGTGTACCTACTAGAGACATACTGGAAGCAGCTACATGGACTTCTGTCCACACTTTCACTAAACATTACAATTTACCCTTGTTTTCTAAGTCCAGGGATGGTTTTGCCACTGCAGTGTTGCAGGACATCCTTACCAACCCTTAAACAGTGGGTGTTCCTCCTCCCTTTTGTTTTTTTCCTGGGCTTTGGGAATCAACCCATTTTGTAAGGACTGCAACAATGAAACTCGAACATAGTACAGTTGTGTCCATTTATCATAAATGTAGATGTTCGAGTGACCCTCTAGGAGAGCTCCCACTCTAGCCTGGGACCTTAACTTTGTACTGGAGAAGCTCAGGCTTCCTCCCTTTGAACCTGCAACTACAACAGAGTTAAATTTCCTCTCTTGGAAAACAGCCTTACTTCTAGCCATCACTTCAGCAAGAAGAGTGTCTGAATTGCAGGCCCTTATGGCCATGGAACTCTTCATTATCTTCCATGCAGACAGGGTTTCCCTCAGGACTAACCCATCATTTGTGCCCAAGGTGGTGTCTAGTGTGGCTTTAAACCAATCCATTAATTGGCCAACCTTCTTCCCTAATCCTCAGAATAAAGGAGAAAGAATCCTGCACTCCCTGGATGTGCACAGGCAGCTTAGGTTCTACCTGGACAGGGCTAAACCTTTCAGGAAATCTGACCAGCTGCTAGTTGGCTTTGCTACAGGGCCAGAGGGCAAGGCCATTTCAAAGCAAACCATTTCTAAATAGATAGAACACTGCATCCATTTCTGCTACAAACACCATGGAAAACCTACCCCACAAGGGATCAGAACTCATTCCACTAGGGCTACCTCAACCTCTATAGCATTTCTCAGGAGAGTCCATACCAGGGACATTCTGGAAGCTGCAACCTGGAGTTCTGTACACACCTTCACCAAGCATTACCACTTTCCTATATTTTCTAAATCCAGACCTTTGCACCAGCAGTCTTACAAGGCCTGCTAGCCAGCCCTAATGCTTCTTGGCTGCCTCCACCCTTCCTCAGCTTTGGGAACCAACCCAAGTGTGACGACTGCAACAGTGAAACACGAAGAACATAGTACAGATGTGTACACTTACCATAAATGTAGATGTTCGAGTGTATTCACTGTTGCAGTCATTGCATTCGGGTAATCTGCTGGCAGGTTGCCCTCAGTCTTGGGTCCTGCGTCGGTTGCTGTCCCTTCTTCCATGACATCCAGTCGTCAGGGGTATAAAACATGCAGCCGACGCCATTTTCATCAGTCTTTCTTGCCGCGCGGTGCCCGAAGCAGAAGCAGTTCGCAAGTGCTGGTCGGCCGACTCCTGAAATTTTCATTTTCGAGTTTCAGAACTGACGTCTTCAACCTAAAGCTAAGTACCCCGTTGTAGATGTGATGGATGTCATTTTGGAGGCTAGAAGGCCTAGTACTAGAAAATCTTATGCTGATAAATGGAAAATATTCTATGCCTGGAACCAGGCACAAGGAATAAGCACAGAAATGCCCAATATTACTCAGATTCTGCAATATTCAACTGAGATGCTTCACAAGGGCCTATCTTTCTCTTCCATAAAAACCCACGCCTCTGCCATTTCAGCTCATTACAACACAGAGCCTCCCCTCTTTTCTCATCCCCTGCTAAAGCAGTATCTCAGAGGGGCCAAAAATTGAAGACCTCCTGTATGGGGCCTCAATTTTGTGTTGGAAAAACTCATCCTGCCTCCTTTTGAGCCAGCTGGTACTGCGGACATATAATTTCTCTCTTGGAAGACAGCCTTTCTTTTAGCAGTCTCTTCAGCTAGAAGGATCTCAGAACTGCAGGCTCTCATGGCAGTGGAGCCTTTTATTATTCTCTACCCAGACAGGGTAGCGCTCAGGACCAATCCAGAATCTATGCCTAAAGTGGTATCTAGTGTGGCTCTTAATCAGACCATTCATCTGCCAACTTTTTTCCCAAATCCACAGAACAAGGGGGAGCGGATTCTGCATTCATTGGATGTAAACAGACAACTAGGATTCTACTTAAACAGGACAAAATCTCTAAGAAAATCTGAGCAACTACTGGTGGCATTTGCTGCAGGAGCAGAGGGAAAGGCTATCTCAAAGCAGACAATTTCAAAATGTTTAAGCCAATGTATTTGTTTCTGCTACATGCATCATGGTAAACCTATCCCCAAGAGGATCAAATCCCATTCGACCAGGGCTGCATCTACTTCTGCAGCTTTTCACAGAGGGGTTCCTACCAGAGACATTCTAGAAGCTGCTATCTGGAGCTCAGTTCATATGTTCACTAAGCATTACCATTTACCTCTCTTTTCTAAATACAGAGCAGGCTTTGCCACTGCTGTTCTGCAGGGCCTTATAGCTGCTTTTAATGCTGTATAATTCCATCCTCCCAACCATAGCTTTGGGATTCTACCCAAATGTAATGACTGCAACAGTGAAACACAAAGAACATAGTACAGTTGTGTACCCTTACCATAAATGTAGATGTTCGAGTGTATTCACTGTTGCAGTCCTGGTTACCCACCCGCCCCCTACTTTTCTCTTTTTATACCTCTCTTTTCTGTTGCTATGCTCAAAAACCTTTGTTGTATTTGCTTTTGTTTAGAGGTATATTTTTTGTGTTCTTGATTACATGCATATATATAATTACATGCATATATATAATTTCATGCATATATATATTATATATATATATTGCTCTTCATTTGAGGGGTACCTGACATCTGGGGCAAGAAAAACTGATGAAAATGGCATTGGCTGCATGTTTTATACCCCTGACAACAGGACGTCATGGAAGAAGGAACAGCAACCGATGCAGGACCCAAGACTTTGTTAATCAGGCCGACTGAGGGCAACCTGCCAGCAGATTACCCAAATGTAATGACTGCAACAGTGAATACACTCGAACATCTACATTTATGGTAAGTGTACACAACTGTACTTTGTGTACACTTAGCATAAATGTACATGTTCAAGTGTATTCACTGTTGCAGTCCTGGTTACCCTCCCTCCAGCCCCCTGACTTCTCTATACCTTCTACCTATCCTTTTTTTGGCCATATCTTATAACAATGGCATTTACTTTTTACTGGGGGTGTTTCACACCATGTAATTGCTTCCTATTTTGGGGGTTCCTGACATCTGGTTCAAGAAAGACTGATGTAATGGCGTCGGCTGCATGTTTTATACCCCTAACGACCTGACGTCATGGAAGAAGCGACAGCATCTGTCGCAGAAATCCCAAGACTCTGGTATTCGGGCCGACTGAGGGCTGCCTGCAGGCAGGTAACCCAAGTGTGATGACTGCAACAGTGAATACACTCTAACATCTACATTTATGGTAAGTGTACACAACTGTACTTTTCCTGAAACATGATGGCATCTGTGCCTTCTTTTTTTTCTCAGTTTCTCCAGTCTCAGCTGTTTTTGCCAACTTCCCCTTGTCAAATCTTAATATTACCCACCCCTTCCCTTCATTCACCCTGTCTTGGCTCCTTGCATTCCTACCCTTCAGGAAGGTGCACTTATCCAAGTAGGCTTGTTTGTACCTTTCTATTAGATTTAGGCCTGACACCATTGGGTGTACCAGTGCTTGTCCCCCTGGCTGTAGACTGTCCAATTCTGCTCCCCAACTCTTAGCCTAATTCCTTGTGGCTTCCTTGTTCTGAAGCCCATGTGCCCTAAGTAAGTTTTACCCTTCCTAATGAACTTTGTACTAAGTGCCTTCTCCTCTTCTTAGTAAGATCAACTACCTCTCAAAACTCTGACTCCTGCAATTCTCAGCCTTTTTTAACTCGCTACCACCCCTAACCCAGTACATTTCCTGTACTACTACTGTCCTTCCCTAACCAGCCAGCACCTTTCCCTTCTTTGTACAGGCCAATATAACCTTTTTGTATTGTTGAGTTGAACCGGACTATTCAAGACTTCAAGAACTTCAGCATGTTCAGCTGGTCTGTCAGATTCGTATTCATTCATTTTGTAATGCTGTCTGGTCCATATAACCTCTAGTAGCCTCTTCTTTTGCTTTTATCATTCTCACCATCAATTTTCTTACTGAATCCTGTGTTTGGATTACTTGGCCAAAGTATCGGAGTTTTAGTTTTACTATCAGCCCTTCTAGTGAACAGTCTGCATTTTTTTTCCTTAAGTTTTGACTGATTTCATCTTTTTACAGTCTGTGGAATTTTCAAAGCTTTTCTCCATCACCACAGTTCAAAAGCATTGGTTTTCCTGTGCATACCCTTGCCTGTTGAACAACTGTCTTAGCCATATGCTATTACTGTGTAAACTATAGCTTTGTCTATGTGGACATTTGCTTATCATGTAATGTGTTTGCTCTTTAAAAATCTTATCCAGACTTGCTTCATTCTCAAGAGGAAAGTTAAGGCATCTTTTCATTTCATAGCTTCATTCACCATGTGCATAATCTTTGATCCAAAGAAAACAAAATCTGTCCCCATCTAATCTTTCCTGTCTGTTTATGAAGAATTTATAGTGCTAGATGACATGATCATAGTTAGTTTTGAGCAACAAGTCAGCTTTTGTGTTTTCTGTTTTTGCCTTCGTCAACATATTCAACTCTTCTTCACTTTCAACTGTCAGTGTGCATATCTGAGGTTCTTAATTATTTCTTCCAGCAATTTTGATTTCATCTACTTCATCTAACCCAGCATTTTGCATATTGTATTCATCATGTAAATTGAATAAGTAGAGTGACAGTCTTTTACTCCTTTCCCAGTCTTGAACCAGTCATTTATTCTGTTTGGTTCTACTGCTTCTTTGTCTGTTCATGCTTTTAATTCCTAATTACACATCCTCAACCCCTTCTTTACTCTGCTGGCCTTTCACTCCCACTATTACTGATTCCTTTAGCCATTCCTATCTGTCCTAACATGCCTGCTCCCCTTTGCTTTACTCTGCTTTAACCCATTCCCTGTTTCTTTCATATGAAGCTCCTAGTATACAGTTGTACCATTGACTACTCCCTGAGATCAACCCAGTAAACCTTTTCCCTTCCCCATAAACCCTGCACACCTATCCACAACAGGCACCTCTAAACTAATCCTGATCTTCCCTGCATCTCCTTGCTTCATTACACCTTTCTTCCCCCATATACCTCCTACTGTTGTACTCGCGTTCCCTGCATGTACATTGCTGTGCCGCTTTCTACCCTCCAGCACTTAACCCGTTTTTCCCCCAACCCACAAATTGCTTCCTACGCCCTTCTTCTTTCACCTCTCTGTCTCATTATGATTAACACAGTTGTCCCATACAGCTGCCTTGATTTATCCTTCTACCTACCAGTCATTCCCCTTTCCCGTACTTATTCCAGACTGCTCAATCCCTGCTTTATATCCTTCATACTGGTACAAACTTGTCAGGAATATGCATTTCTCATACAGGTAACCCCTTTACTCAGAGTCCCATCAAAAAGTCATTGCAAAACCAGAGTTATATAAACATAATACATTTTGAAACAGGAACAGTCATGTATGTGTACTGAAACACGGCCAGGATATACTTTAATGTAAAATATGGTAAGCGCTTTCACGAGTATCCACCTCACTTCCTCAGACCAAAACCTAAATACAGTGTAAAGAATACCATTTTAAACTTTTCAAATTTGCAAGCACAAATAACAGATGACTTTTCAAGCACGTGATGTACAATGTAACTAAGTAGCAAACAAGAGAATCTATTGAAACTTAAAGGTATAAGCTTCCTAAATTAGAATTTTCGTACATCTTTGATGTGATTTTTAGTATTGCATTTTTTAGGTGTGTTAATAGTTTATATAATTATGTGTTTACTAGGTTTTTAGATTATTGCATTAGCCAGATAATTGTTCCCTGTAGGAGATTGTTCATTCCAGGGCATGTAAATCGGCCAAAGATTATTATATAATTAGTTGAAATTTCACTGTCTAAAGTTTTATTGCATGTGTTATAAGTTTAGATATATGTTTATAGAACTTGCTGATTTTTCTCGTTTAGGAAGCATATACCTTTAAGAAAGTTTTAACAGATTCTCTTATATGCTACTTAATTACATTAAATATAGCACATACTTGAAAAGTCATCTATTTGTTCTTGCAAAACTGAAAAGTTTTAAATAAAAATATTTACATCATATTAGGTTTTGGTCTGAGGAAGCGAGGTGGATACTCGTAAAAAGTACTTGCCGTGTTTTATATTAAAGTATATCATGGCTGTGTTTCAGTACGTGTACATGGTGGTGGTGGATGTTCTTCATCTCACATTGCTGCAGTCCTTACTTATGGGTAGTCCACTGTCCTCGGTCGGCCCGAATACCAAAGTATTAGGCTGACGTCGGTCATGGGCGCCTAGATCTGACATCAGAGCGTCAGGGTATAAAGGCGCATGACCGACGTCATATCCTCAGTCTTTTTTGCCGCATGGTCCGATGCAGAAGCAGAGTTGCAAGTGCCGTTCGGCGTTCTGAAATTTTTCGTTTTCGGAGTTTCAGACCGATACCAAGTTGGGCTAAGTACCCCGTTGGGGAATATTTTTGTTTTTTCTTGCCTCAGTTACTTACCGGATGTCAGAAAAAGTGAATAATTGTATTTCTTGTGGGAAACAGATGCCGCATAGGGATTACCACTCGCTTTGTATTCCTTGTTTGGGACCGGAGCACGATGTAGTCGGGTGTCGGTTTTGTGCTAGGTTTAATAAGCGCACTATAAAACGGAGGTTAGATTGCGCTAGGTTAGTCTTTGGCAAGAGGTGTAACTATAATATGCCGTCGGATGTTCCGACGCCTGCTTCTACTAAGAAGCGCAAAGACAAATCTTTAAAGCCTAGGCAGGATGATTCGTCTGTTTCGGACGCCGGACCTTTAGAAGCTACAGCTGAACAGGTGGATCCGGCTGAAGTTTCTGTTGAGTCCCAGGGGGAAACTTTGATTTTACAAGATGTGGCCTCTCAGGAGGCAGGCCAGGCTGAAGGGGCCTCTCAGGTTACTATTCTCCCTTCTATGCCTAAGGTGGTTAGGCCTTCTGCTACTGTTTCTAAGGCTCCTTCTAAGGGCAGGTCTGTTTTGCCTTCCTCTGGTGTCAGTTCTGGTTCTTCAGGGTCTGTGCCTAAAAAGCACATGCTTAAAATGGCAGAGGATTTGATTACTTTAATTAGAGGTTCTATGCCCCCTCCTGATAAGAGGCCCAGGATGGAGCCAGAGTTGGAAAGTTTGGAGCAGGCCTCAGATGATTCAGAGTCTTCTAGTGAGGACATTCAAGATTTCCCTCCTTATTCTGATTCTGATGCAGAGGATTCCACTCCTTCTGCTTCTCCTCCAGAGGATTTTTCATTTTCAGAAACTCTCCATTCCATGAGGGAGCATTTTAAGTGGGAGGGACAAGATTACTCTGATTCCCGGAAGAGGCTTAGGGAGTTCTTGTTTTTACCACAGCATAGACCCTTAGCTATACCTCGGTTTTGGATGTTGTTTCAGATGTTTTCTCGGAAGCTTCCCTTAATCCAGATTCTGTGCCTCCTGCCCCAGTTAAACCGGACAGGTATTACAGGGTGCCTGAGGCTCATAAATATCTGTATAAGAGTCCTAGGGCGGACCCAGAAACTATTAGTCAGGGGCCTAAGGGTGTTAGAGCCTCTGTTGTTAAGAATCCGGTTCCTCTGGATAAGGAAGCTAGAGCTTTGGATAGATGGGGTAAGAAGGTGTATACCTCTTCTACTTTAGCAATGAGAGCTTTGAACTGCCAGTTTCATATGTTGAAGTATCAGAATTTCCTCCTTTCTCAGCTAAGATCTAAAGTGGATGCTTTGGCAGAGGGCATAGAGTGTAAAGAATTGCAGGATTTAGTGCATGTTTCTGAACAGGTGGGTAAGCACTCTTTGCAATGTGGTTTTGATGCTTTACAGGCTTCTTCTAGGGTGGCTGCCACTGGTTCAGTTATTCGTAGGCACGCCTGGCTTAAGGATCAGAATTTGTCTGAGCATGTTAAGTCTAGAATTCTGGATGCCCCTTTGCAGTCTGAAGTTTTGTTTGGTCCTCCTGTGGAGTCAGTCTTAAAGAAAATGGAAGACAAGGCTAAGTCTATGCAGACTGTTAAAGATTTTTTGCGGGTACAACTTCCAAAGTTTAGTAGAAATTGGCCTACTAAGGGGTGGACGTACCCTTCTTCTGATTCTCAGTCTAGGGGTAGATCTAGGCGTGGTAGGGGCAGAGCTCAGAGTACCTTCAGGCCGAGACAATGGAGTTCGCCTGCTCAATCTGCTGGTGAGGGCAGGGGCCAGTCCTTTCGTAAACAGGCCCAATGACCTGCATTTTCAGCTGCCAGATTCCTCTGTCCTGGCAGCTCCTTTGGGAGGAAAGTTGTCTCTTTTCAATGAAATTGGCATTTAGTCACCCAGGACAAATGGGTATTGGACATTATAAACCGAGGTTACAAGTTCTATTCCCATACCATGCCTCCTTTCAAAGGCATGCCAGACGTCCCTCCTCGGCAAAGGATAGAGGCTCACAGACAAATTTCTTTACTTCTTCAAATAGGAGCTATACAGCCAGTTCCTCTGTCAGAAGTGGGCCTAGGATTTTATTCTCGCCTGTTTCTAGTTCCAAAGAAAGGAAACACGTGGAGACCAATTTTGGATTTATCTATCCTCAACACTTACCTGGACATTCCAAAGTTCAAGATGCTGACTTTACAACAGCTTTTACCTCTGTTGGGAAAAGATCACTGGATGGTTACTCTGGATCTCAAAGAGGCTTACCTTCATGTTCCTATCAGGCCCAGTTGCAGGAGGTACCTGCGCTGGCTGGAAATTTACATTATCAGTTCTCTGCATTGCCCTTTGGCTTATCTACTGCGCCCAGAGTGTTCACAAAGGTTCTGGCTCCAGTGATAGCTTTTTCAGACTAAGAGGAATACAGATTTATCCTTATTTGGACGACTGTCTGATTATTGCACAAGAAAAGGACGAACTTCTTCATCATCTACAGTATGTGATGGCAGTGTTAAGATGCCTAGGGTATTCTGTGAACGAAACAAAGTCCAGTCTAGTACCCTCTCAGGGCATGTGCTTTCTGGGTGTGAGACTGAATACAGCTTCCCAGATGGCTTTTTTGACCCCGGACAAACAAAGAAGCCTTTCTCTTTATTTCCAGCAAATGTCTCTACGGTCCAGGCTGACTGCAAGGACAGTCCTTCAAGCCTTGGGGTTCATGGCATCTTGTATTCTGGTGCTTCCCAATGCCAAATTGCATATGAGGAAGCTTCAATGGTATCTCAAAAATGTGTGGACACAGCACTGCCAAGATCTAGACACTGTCATTCAGATAATACCTTGCATTCAGAAGGAGTTTTTGTGGTGTGCTCAGGAATGTCACCTAAACAAGGGACTCTCTGTGACCCGGCCAGAGGCGAGTCAGATTCTAACGACAGATGCCTCGGACAAGGCTTGGGGAGCACACCTCAATGGAAAATGGGTGCAAAACACGTGGCCTGTCAAACTCCAACATTTGCATATCAACTTGAAGGAAATGTTAGCAGTCCAGTTTGCATTGATGGCTTTCAAAGATTTACTTCGTCCAGGGCAGGTGTTGATTCAAACAGACAACACTACTGTCATGTGGTACATCAACAAGCAGGGGGAACCCATTCTTACCCTCTTTGCAGGCAAGCGATGATTCTGTGGGAAACTGCTCTCAATCTACACCTCAATCTTCAGGCAAGGTTTCTACCAGGAGCACAGAACTCCTTAGCAGATGTATTGAGCAGACAAATAGTGGATCCTCACGAGTGGAAATTGGATCCTCATGTATTTCAACAGTTGACAGTGTTATGGGGAACTCCAGACATAGATCTGTTCGCTTCTCCACTAAATTACCAGTTGCCAAAGTTTTGCACAAAAATGTTTCATCACACAGCTTGGATGGTGGACGCTCTATCTTTCAGTTGGAACAATCTGCATGTATATGCCTTTCCACCTCTGCCTCTTCTTCCCAAGGTACTTTTGAAGGCCAGAAAAGACAAGCCAACCATGATTTTGATAGCACCGGATTGGCCTCGACAACACTGGTACCCACTACTGAGGAGTTTAGTACGAGAACCTCCGTGGCCTCTGCCTTTGATTCCGCACCTTTTGTCACAAGAAGACAGTCACTTCCTCAATGTCAAGATTCAGTCTCTGCATCTAACAGCCTGGCATATTCTGTTTTAGACTCTGGAGGGTCTCAGCTTCCACAACAAGTTTTGAATGTTATTTTGGAGGCCAGGAGGCCTAGTACCAGGAAAGTTTACGCTGATAAATGGAGGAGATTTTTTATTTGGAGCAAAGGAAAGGACTTTGTTGTCTCCAAACCTGATTTAAGTGTTGCTCTTCAATATCTTACTGAATTATTGGACAAGGGTTTGTCTTTCTCCTCAATAAAGGTCCATGCTGCAGCCATTTCTGCTCACTATGATTGTGACCCTCCTTTATTCTCTCATCCTTGGTTTAAGCAATTTCTTAGAGGGGCAAAGAATATAAGACCCCCACGTAGAGCTCCTACTCCTGCTTGGGATCTCAATTTTGTGTTGGAAAAACTTACTCTACAACCTTTTGAGCCTGTAGCTACTGCCGAGTTAAAGTATTTATCATGGAAAACTGCTTTTTTGTTGGCCATTACCTCTGCAAGAAGGGTTTCTGAATTACAGGCCCTTATGGCAGTGGAGCCTTTCCTGATTTTTTCATAAGGATAGGGTATCTTTGCGTACTAATCCTTCCTTTATGCCTAAAGTGGTTTCTAGTGTGGCCTTAAATCAAACTATTCATTTGCCTACTTTTTATGCAAACCCCCAAAATAAAGGGGAGAAAATTTTGCATACTTTGGATATTCACAGGCAGTTGCGTTATTATTTGAGCAGAACCAAGGAGTTCAGACAGTCTCAGCAATTGTTTGTTTCTTTTGCTTTGGGTTCACAGGGTAAACCTGTTTCAAAACAAACTATTTCTAAATGGATTGGGTTTTGTATTTCTTTCTGTTATTCCCATCATGGTAAGGAGATTCCTGCTGGAATCAGGCCTCATTCCACTAGGGCTACTGCTACTTCTACGGCCTTTATAAGGGGTAGCTACAAAAGACATTTTGGAGGCAGCTACTTGGAGTTCAGTGCATACCTTTTCTAAACATTACCACCTTCCTCTTTATTCTAAGTCTAGGGCTGGATTTGCCACTGCAATTTTACAGGGCATTTTAGCGGCCCCTAATGCTTTATGATTTTACCATCCTCCCTTTCCCGTTGCTTTGGGATTCTACCCATAAGTAAGGACTGCAGCAATGTGAGATGAAGAACATAGTACAGTTTTGTACCTACCATAAATGTAGATGTTCAAGATCCACATTGCTGCAGTCCAATTTACCCTCCCTCCTTCCCCTCTGTAGTTTGACTTGGTGCTATGCTTTAGGTGATGGTTGTTGTTGGGCATGTTTTTGGGAGGTATTCTGTTTTTGGCTGTGGCCTTTCTGGTTTGGCCTTCTGACATCTGGGGCAAGAAAAGACTGAGGATATGACGTCGGTCATGCGCCTTTATACCCTGACGCTCTGATGTCAGATCTAGGCGCCCATGACCGACGTCAGCCTAATACTTTGGTATTCGGGCCGACCGAGGACAGTGGACTACCCATAAGTAAGGACTGCAGCAATGTGGATCTTCGAACATCTACATTTATGGTAGGTACAAAACTGTACTTTTTAATTGTATTGTATTTTTATATGTCTACTGTTAATCTCATTTGCTGATGTTTTTAGTTTATACATTTTGAGAAAACATTCAAATTTTAAAATTGTATAAGGTCTAAAGAAATGAAAGCACTCTCATATTATTATCATTCTAAGATGCCTGCACAAATGCATGCAAAACTAACCCACTATCCATAATAATGCAGTCTCTTCCCCAACATATGTAAATCAGCCTGTACCTGCATCTGAACTTGCTGTCCCTGAATGAGAAAAATATCCCCAGAAATTTATTTTATTTATATTTGTTCACCAGAGTAGTGTACTGATTATTATACAATGACCCCCCATCAATATTCCAAAACGTGCACGCTGATTGGTCAGCATGCCCATTGTAAATCAGACTTACAATAATGGAAAAAGGTCCGGTCGCCTGGACTTTTTTCATTGGTATAAGAATTTTTTATTTTTTTTTTACACAGCAACGGAGAACGGAAGAGCTCCATTTCTGTAATCTCTCTATGTTAAATGGGTTAAGTTTAACATAGCGAGACAGCTTTTAAAAAAGCAACGGAGAAAGGAAGAGCTCCGTTACTTTTGTTAAAGCTATCTCGCTATGTTAAACTCTTTTAACATAGCGAGACACTTAAGAAGCAATGGAGATCTTCCTTTCGCAAACGCATACGCATGCGCAGTACATCAGAACTGCCGCAGAATACCAGGCAGCACGGAGGCATTATACAATGCCATTATTTAAGAAAAGTAAGTATTTTTTTCTTAAATAATGTAATTGTATAATAGCAATAACCCACGCCTGAGTGTGGGTAATGCTGGATTTACCCACAGTTGTATTTGTTTTGCCACTCGGGCTTCGCCCTCGTGACCAAACCACACCAACCGTGGGTAAATCCAGCATTACCCACACCCAGGCTTGGGTTATTGCTTAAATATTGACCAATTTATGGCTCAGCCTAGGTGAAATACAAAACATTTCACTAGCAAAATATACAGAAATATAAGCAGTAATAGAATAGTTCAGACCAATTTCATAGAAAAAACTTGTGTAGATAAATTCCAGTGAGCAAGCACAGTACAACATGCAATCAAGCACAGTGTAGTGTACAATATATACATTAGTTTCTAAAGTGGATCAATCTTCAGTAAATTCTGAGAGAGGAGAAGAGACTTGGGAAGAAGATAGGTTAGATGAGATGCCCTGTGTTGAAGCAGGAGAATTTGGCCTGGATGAAGAATTGCTTTTTGGGTTACATTCTGAATTTGGAATAAGTATTAATTTCCTTAATGTGGATAAGGAGAGCTTGCCAGAGAGTAGGTGCCTGAGATAAGAAAGCATGTGCTGTGGAGTTTGGTTATATGGGTAATAAGAAGGACAGTAAATTTTATTTTCATCTTCGTGCTGTAAGTAACTTCAAATGAACCATTTACACTAAAGAAACATAGTAAAGGTAAGCATTTCATTATACCAGTTTACCTGTCACTCCATCCCACCCAGTGCATTCTGCCTTGCATAGTTCTGTAATCTCCAGTACCAGTCTTACATACATCGAGCAAAGGTGCAAGCTGTGCTGAGATTATTAATGTAACTGCATGGTGGAGATTTTAACCCACAGAAAGGTATACTCACTGGCACCTTTGGCCTTAGAATGGCTAGCATCTCTTCATTACATTCATCACATCTTCCCCTGCATGTTGAGGAATGGCTCCATCATGAACACGTCCGTATTCACAGTATCAGTTCTCTTCACTTCCTTGACTTTTTGCTAGCCTTCTGATTGCTTCTTGGACTCACTCAGTCATATTGGATGGGTGTGCACAGTTCCACAGGTTCTTCTAGATGACAGCATGGCGCACACAAGCTGTCCTTCAACTTATGACACCTGCGTGCTCTCCAGAACATTCACTGTAGCATCGTCCAATCTATACAGCTACCATTTCACTGGCCCTACTACCCAACCATCAGATGCCTCTCTGACTTAGCACTGTTCTCACCATTCTCCTTGGTAATAATCTACCTTCTCTTCTCGTGCATTTGCGTAGCAGTAGGCAAGCATTCTATGTCTGTTTATGGCAAAATTAATACAGACACGTTATTGGGGCCAAATAGAAAGATGATAAAATCAGCAAGCAAAGGAGAGTTATATTGCTGGAATTGAATTCATTCTCAAGTCTTCTTGAGTATCTGTACAAGATGGGCCCTGTTTTTGCAAAATCTCACCAAGATGATCATGATATATAAACTGTATTTTATATAACATATATAATGGACAGAAAGAGGTTTAAAAAAAGCTGAGTGCACAAGTCCCAGGATAAAATAAAAAAGCGCCCAGTTCTGGTAGGTGCACTGGTGCCAGGACTGGAAAAAAATTACAGTGTAGAATCCTCAAGACATGGAAATTCCTACAGTGGAGTTAGACCCGGCACAAAGGGAGGATAGACCCCCTGTTGTAGAAGGAAATAGTAGTCCACAGAAACTGACGGGCTAAAAAGGAGCCATAAAGATGATAAAGTGGTCTATTGAGGATAGGAAAAAATATGTATTGCTACTATTACGCAAGAAGCCCAGAATTTCCAGACAGAAGATATACAAAAAGACTGAGAGAAATTGGAAGAAAGAAAAATACTTGCACAAGAATAACTGTCAAAAGCTTCAAATGCAAATTTATGTTAGTAATAAAGCAGTTTCAAGAAAAACGTTATATAGAGCAAGAAACCTTGGGCCATTTGGAAAAAGAAGCGACTGAGGAAGTGCGAAAATATAAAGAACAAAGATCTGATATGGTGTAATATGTATGCAAAGAACAAAGACAAATTAGTCAATACAGAAGAAGCAGCTGCAAAGATATTTGAAGAGAAATGCAGGCAAAGGCACCCAGATCACAACACAAAAATAAGATAAAAGGAGAACATAGAACAGAAGATTAGTAAAGCAGAAGTTAAAAAATAGAAGCTGGAGTTATGGAATACCAGCAAAGTGAAGGATTTAATGTAGAAAGTCTAACACAGGTTATGTCACAGCATGATGGAGCAATGATTCCCCCAAGTAAGGAGAAGCAGGAGGAGCAGGAGACGTCTGAAGAAGAAATATGGACATGGTAAAGAAAAATAGATTTTATATGGTGCAATATTTATGCAAAGGAGAAAGCAAAACTAACTGGTACAAAAAATCAGTACCAAATATATTTGAAGAGAAATTCAGGCAGAGGCATCCAGATTTGGAAAATTTTACTGTACAAAAAATAAAACAAAGGAGGAAAAATAGAAAACAGGATTAGTAGAAACTGAAGTTATGGATTACCCTCAAAGTGACTGATTTAGTGTAGAAGATCATACTCTGATACCATCACAACATGATAGAATAATGAATCCCCAAATTAAGGAGAAACCAGTGGAGTGGGTAGCATCTGACCAGTTGCCATATGAAGATATTTTAGAGCCTTCAGTAGGAAATCAATACAAAAGTTCAGTTGGAGTTGCACAGCAAGAGAAGGAACATGAAACTGTGGCAACTCTGACTCAGTCAATGTTGTGGCGTGATAGGCCAGTGAGTTCCCATATGAAAGAGCAACAAAGATGACACATGATGAAGCTGAAGAGAATATGGCATAGGAAGATATTCTGGAACTTTCTTTAGAATGCCTGCAGGAAACTGAGAACAAAGAATGTGTCCTTAGCTTAAAAGCAAATGATGTAAGGGAAGAGTTGCTTGAATAACGATGGGTAGACATGTTAAAATCGCTGAAAGAAATGGACTATAGAAAGTCAATAAGACCCAAAATTTTCAAAGTTTGATAAAACAAATATATGCAGTAATCAGGATGGTTCACAGAAATTCATGAGATATAAGAGAAGTGAATAGGATATATTACTATGCAGCTAAATTAATAACATAAAATCTTACCACAGAAACAGAGGGCAGTAAGGGAAAGGAAGGAGAAAAACCAAAATATCATATTAGTATCGAATAGAGAGAACTATAAAGCAATTGAGACAAGTGTTGCTGTCAGAGGACTACAGGAGAGGCAGCAGATCAACAAAAATACTCTGAAAGATAGATGTGATAAAAGCAATGAGCAGCATCAGAACAGACCACCATTGCAAATAAGCTAAAGATATCAACACAGGCAGAAAAGCTTAGAAGAGATACAGATAAATATTAAGGAAAACTGCAAAATAAGCAATTTATTGATGACCCAAAAAAGTTTTATAGAGAATTGGGAAACAGGGCAAAAGGAATAGAAACACTACCAAAACGAAAGAAATAGAAACATCTTGGAGAAATATCTATGAAGATCTATAGAACATAACAAAAATGCTGAATGTATAGAAGAGGTGAAAGAAAGAAGAAGTTCAAATGTATAGGATATGAAATGGAATGAAGTAATGGCCAGAAAAATTGAAGAAAAGTTAAGAAAAGCTCCTAACTAGAAAACCCCAGACCCAGATGCAGTACCTAACTTAAGTATTAGTATATTTACGTGAAGATTTAGCCATCAGTAAGAACTGTTTATATACACACCCTGAACCGACACCAACCTTTTTAACAATAGGAAAAGTAATACTCCTCTTCAAGAGTGAACCCACAAGTTATCCTAAAAACTATAGACTAATAACTTGCCTTCTGATGATGTATAAGCTATTCACTGGAATTTATGCCAACAGAGTAGTCATTTATAAGAAAACTCACTCATGGCAATAGAACAAAAGGATAACGAAAGAAAGTCGTATGGAACAAATGATCATTTGTTAAATGCCATCATTGAGAATTGTAAAAAAGGGAAGAATCTAAGTATGGCATGGATAGACTACAAAAAAAAAAAAGCATTTGACAGCATCCCAAATTCATGGATAAGAGTGCTTGCAAATGTATAAGATACACCCTACATTGATCAATTACATCACAGTAACCAGAGCCAGCCTTAGGCATAGGCCAACTAGGTGGCCGCCTAGGGCACCGCTGTAGCAGGGGCACTTTTTCTAGGAATCTGGATGGTGTAGGTAGACCAGGATGAGGGCACAAGGTGGTGTTGGGTGGCGCTGTGGAGACCTTTTGCCTAGGGCACCAGGTGACCAAAGGCTGGTCCTAATAGTAACCATGAAACAGTGGTAAACCACTGTGCAGCTAAGCCATGTTAATGGAAAAATTATTATCCCAGGAGTAAAAGTTCAAAGGAAGGTATTCCAGGGTGACTTATTGTCACTGCTGCTCTTTTGTCTTGCTCTTAACCTATTAAGCTGTCTGCTTAACAGATTAGGTCATGGGTACATTTTGGCTCCCAGAAAACAACAAAGTGTAAAGACTTCTAATCTTTTAATGGATGATTTAAAACTGTATAGTTCATCAGTCAAGGAACTGAAAGCACAACGGCAAGTGGTCAAAATTTTCTCAGATGATATAAGAATGTAATTTGGTCTTGATAAATGTGCAAAAGCAATCTTTAAAGCAGGAAAGCTGCAGCAACAAACAAGAAAACATCAGTGTGGGACAGGAATGTGATATAAAAGAACTTGAGCAAGAGGGAGTTTATAAATATCTGGGAATTGATGTAAGGATCAGCAGTAAAACATGAACAAATGCAAACAAGACTTAGGAATATTTTAAAAGACTAAAAATACTAAAAACAGCCCTGACATCTAAGAACAAAGTCCAAGCTATAAATGCATTAGCTCTTCCTGTTCTAACTTTTGGGGTGATGGACTGCCTCCAAAATGTATTGGATCAGTTGGTCAAGAAAACAAGAAAAATGCTTCATGCTTAAATGATTTATAAAAATCAGTATATATCAAAATTATATATTCCCTGTTCTCAAAATTGATTACGTGAATAAATCTGCAATTGTAGGACTGCATACATATCTGCTAACCTCACAAGATCCAAACATAGTGAACGTTTTAAAATATGAAGAGAACAAGTCTAAAATGACTTCCTGCTTATTTTAGCAGAAGCATTTTGATGTTAAGTGGGAATAGAAATGAAACCAGAAGTAGATAAAAAATGAGGCAGCAACTGAGTGTGCCAAAAATCGAAAGAATATGAGGGGAAGGATTAGATGAGAAGGCAAGAAATGTGGAAAATGCATAGTTACAAGTACAGAAAACTCCTGGAACAACCTCATGTTGATCAGGATCTAACACAGGAATGATTAAGGAGAGGTGAGTTTAAACCAAAGGATGAAAGGTTAATATTGGTGACCCAGGGTAGTGGACAACATACATATTGGTTTCTAAACATGTCAGAGAAGCAGACAAATGCAGGTTTTGTAAATCAAAATTGGAAACAATTGCACATCTTTTTGCCGGATATGATACATCGATGGCAGAAGGCATGTATACTGAAAGGCATAATCATGTGGCAAGGCTGTTGTATTGAGGATTGTACAAACATTTTAATAATGCAGTAGCTGAGAAGCATTGGAAACATGAGCTGCAAAGCGTTATAGAAAATGATTAAGCTTATATCGCATGATCACCTATTACCAACAGTTCAAAAAATAGATGTGAGTAAACCAGATATGGTAGTCCATGAAAAGACAAAAGTAGCATTGATCTTTGATATCGATACACCCATTGATTGCAGTGTCTTAGAGAGAGAGATAAAATATCAGGATTTGCAGACAGAAACGGGGGCAGTGTGCAAGTATACCCAGACAGTTCCGCTAGTAATAAGAGCAATGGGTCTCAAAAAAGAATTTACAGTCATATTTAAATATGTTACTGCTACATACAATTCCTTATAAATTGCATAAGTCAGTTCTGAGCACATTGTGGGTGCTGCAAAGAACATTTTTGGCTAACATCAAACAGTACTAATTTCATGAACTTTAATCACATTTTGACTTGGGAATGGGGTTCATTCCCATCATGGTATTAGAAACCCAAGAGTCTTGGAGAAGTTAAAAATGGACAACCTCATCATCAGATTTGACATGCACTCTGTCATGACTGTACCTTTTTCTAATGTAGCCTGAAAGCTCCTCAGTGGTTGGGGTTGTAAGAACCCACCAGAGTCCTCTCTTGTTCCCTATCATGTGATGTACTACATCTCTTCACCATATAACTTCATTATAACTTGGTGTTTCTTCCACACTTCTAGTGACTACTCCTGTACTATAACTGTGTACCTCTTTAGTGGCATAGAGGGATAAAGGCCTGACTGTGGTCTAGGTGATCTAAGTTGCGTTAGTAGTATGGACTTTTGATTGAGCTTGCAAGGACTATGGCCATGTGCCTGGGGAGGATGCATGCTGAAGAGGATGGCTCTATTAACATCTGTTGTCAGACAGGGCATGAGAAAATCGCCAGGATTAGGATGTGTAAGTTGGCCAAGGAGCTGTGGCTGCCTTAAGACCTGCAGGGGGCATAGCCTCACAGGCCACATCTCAAGATAACCCAGCTTACTCCCTCAAACATCAGCATGCAGCAGGAAAAGGTCAGGATTTAAGAAACCTTGTCAACAGTGTGTATCATGCTGTTGAATGCTAGTTCTGCTCCACTCCCCTATCCCCTCTTTCTGATGACCAGTGATGCCCCCAGCCTGAGGGTAATAACTGATATGTTGTCACAACCCCATTTCATTTTCCTCCTTTCAGGCAGCATCAGTGGAGAGAAGAGGGGCCATGAAAAAACAGCTGAGCAGCTGATGTTCATTTTGATCATGGGAAAAAAACTGTACTGCTGAGTAGTCAGGCTTCTTCATTTGGTCTGTGTTTATCCGACACCATTTCACATCAGAATGATGCACCCTAGTGGTTACTTGCCTTGATGTCTGTCCTTGGTGTTTGAATGTACCCAGATTATAACCCCCATCAGACACAGTTGTACACCCTTTCAGATACGACTGGATGTTTTTATGTCTTCCTGCAGTCTATCATAAAGACAAGTCCCTCCAGCAGGTGCTGCTAGGCCAAGCAGACAAATGTCCATTTTAACTGCCAAGTCTCTGTGTCTGTAGCTGCCCTTTGTATTACCTACATTACTGTTTTCTGGGCATCCTTCATATACTCCACCTCTGCATGGAGCTCTACCACTTCCTTCACTTTGCCCACCATGCTTACTGTCAGGCTTGCTATGTCTCGCTTGAAGCCATCTAGCAGGTTATACCGTACCCATTTTTCAACTGCAGACTCCATACTCAGGAGATGGATGCTTCACTCCTCTTCTCTTTTAGCTTATACTTGATTGTTAATTTCTTACTTACTTTGACCCTCTTGCATCAGAATCACAAACCACCTACCTTTTATTTCATTTTATTGTAGTTTAGAGAAAGACTCAGTCTCTCGCCTTCTAAGCTTCTTTCATCCCCTCCCTTGCATTTACTGTTTCTCATACTGTCTGACTCTGTTCATATGTTTTAGCTAGCATAGCTGATCCAAGCAAAATTATTTTGGTAAATGGAATGCTAACTTATTGTGACAGCAGTGCCATGTATTTTCATATTTCTGAGTAAATCTTTCTTTCTTTTACTGTTGGCAGTGAAAGGGAAATCTACTATATACACTGTGCCTCTGTAGCTGACCAGGAAAGTTTATTTTTTATGCATTGATGTGTAAACCTCTGCTAGGCCTTTTGCAGTCTTTTACTGGGGCAGCCATCTCCACTGCTGCTTTCGGGAAGGTAGAGGTTGTCCATGTGATCTTTGATACTGTGACCTGGATCAGACATCATACCAATTACAACACACACTTTCCTGCCGTTGCATTCTCTTCATTTCTGATCAGGCTTTAGTAAAGATGTTTTTGTGCTTTGCTTCCATTCATCCTTTACCCTGCTATCAACTTTTACGTATGTGAGGACCCTTCTTATTCTTGTTCCTGTAAGATAATTAAGTTTATGATTCCATTCTATGTAAGATGGTTTAGGAACTTTGTGCAACCCTAGTTTCTTCATGGACTGCACTCCTGTAGTCCTGTAGTTGTGTGGTGGTGCATTCCTGTAGTTTTGCTTTATTTATTTATTTTATTTATTTTTATCTATCTATCTATCATGTCAGGAGGTGGGTCCCTTTCCTGAAGTTGTATACTTGCATATATAGATATGAGGGAGATAGACTAGCAGCTGAAATGGGCCCACTAAGGAAATTGCGTGTCCACTAATGTTGAGAAAAATGGATAGGTGAAATCTAGACCTATGGTAAGTTCCTTTTAAGTAAATGTTGGCTGTAGGTGAGTAACAAGTGAACTTACTGGTCAGAGATATGATATGCAATAGAGTGATTAGTAACCTCCACACTGTATGCCAGCGTGTGTGTGCATGTTTTTGTATTGCATGTACATGCATGCATTCTGTGATAGACCAGCACCCTATCCGGAATGAGCTTCAGACATTATTTTACCCAGTTGTCAGGGTAAGATCAGTTATCCATGTGATCATGTAAAGGATAAAATGAGATGTTATGTAGTCCAGTCTTGCCTACATTCTTACCCGTGGGTTTGGAGCCGAATGTCGGCTTCGACTCAGCCATACTTTTAGCTCAAAATCTTTCTGTTGGCTGGGCTAAGATGGTATCCCATGCTGCACTGCTCTCTATCCCCAGATCCCGTTTGCCGCTCGTGTAGCTCGGACGTGGTCTCACTCTTGGCTGTGGCTAAGTACCTTTTATTCTTTATAACAGAGATGTTTTTTTGCAAAAAAAGCTATTTTCATAGCTATTTGTGTGCGTTTCTTGACTGTGTTGTGGAAAAGTTGTGTTTTTCATGTGTAGTGTTCTTGTGGTATCCCACTAGCTGTTTCCAATGGGCTAGGCCTGTTTCGGTTAGAGGACCTAGTCTGTCCCCTTGCTTTCCTTGTGTGCTAACTTTTTCCCTTGGGCTAAAACTGTTTAAATTAGAGGAATTAGTCCTCCCCCTTGTTCTTGTGTTTAAGGACCATTTTAGTTAAGAGGTCTTTGTGGTGTACTGTTTGTTTGTCTTGTTCCTGCGCTTATGGCTGTTTGACCATTGGTCTAGTTTTGAGTTAGTTACTTGGTGTTTGTGGTAACTATGTCTAAAGATACTAAGGAGCATAAGCCCTCGGGCTTTAAGAAGTGCTTCAAGTACAGTTATAAGATGTCCATCACTGATGGACTCTCTGTTTGTGTGTACTGTCTGGGAGCAATTCACCTCCAGGAATCGTGTAGTTTTTGTCATGCCTTTAGCCCGCGTGTTCTTCAGGAAAGGAAGAACAAATTGATTTTGAAGGGACTTCTGAAACCCTCCTTCGAGGAGGGTTTGGAGAGTGCTTCCAGCTTTAAGGCTTCTCCATCAAAAGCTAAATCTTCCAAGGCTAAAAAGTGATCCCCGGTTCCATCAAGTATCCTTGGAGCCACTGGAGAAAATAGCAAAATCTTCAACAACATCCTCGGCTCCATTGTCCTCGGGGCCGCAGGAAGTGTCAGTGGCTATGGAACCTGCTTCGGCTGCAATTTTCTTGGAGCCTGTTTGGAGTCGGTCACCTAGCATTAGGCCGGTATCTCCTCCTCGCAGGTCTCCTTCAGAGAGGAGGTCTGTATCTCCTTCCATATCCTTCAAATCCTCCAGAACCTTATCGGATGTGGACGTCGATAGAGTGGTGCAGAGACTTCTTCAGTCACCGGTACTGGCAAAATTGTTTTCGGCTCGGTCCCAGTCTGCTCCGGAGCCGGTCCCTCAACCTATATCTATACTTCCTCCTCAGAGCACATCTCAGCTTTCAGAGCCGGAGTGCTCGGCTCCGTGTGATGTCCCTAGGTCGGTTCTGACAGCCCCTCCTGGCTTATCGGTTCCAACGTCAGCTCCGACCCCATCGGCGCCGTCCATGGGACTCAGGATTCATTGGTCGGACCCAAGGGAGAGGCTTCGGGACACCTCTCGGCTCCTAGTCTCCCTCTCGGTGCTTCGGCACGGGGAAGCCTGACTCCTGTCTCGGCTTCAGAGGCTGGCCGATTTTCGGATCTGGGAGGACCAGCTTTCGAGGCCATGCGGAGCGCGCTGGCCAGGTCGTCAGTGGCATCATATGGTTCAGTCACTCTGTCCCCTACAGCACCGGTGCAGGACTCTGATCACCATCTATCTCTGGACAGCGGAGCCCCAAGGCCTCAGGGTACCCCCTCGAGTGGTCCCCATATTTCTGAGGGCCCCTCAGAGTTTTTGCCTGAGGAGCCACCCAGAAAGAAAACATGCAAGAGGAAGCACATAGATTCCCAGGATGAGTCTCTCACTTCAGACACCAACCTCGAGGAATCTGAGGGGTGCCCCAAGTCATCCTCTGAGGATGTTTCTTTCTCTGACATCCTAGAGATTTTGAAGCAAAGAGATGACTGGCCATCCAAAGCCCCCTCCGAAGAGGAGTTGGTTTTCCTGAAGGCCTTTGGTGCTCAGCCCTCCACCTCCTGGGTGTCTCCACCCTTCGAGCTTCTAGATCTGGTTTGTCAAAGGGTGTGGGAAACCCCTGACTCTGTGGAACCAGGCCCAGGAGACCCAATAAATTTTTGTCTCCCCTCCTGATGGAATTTCTATCCAAGGGAGTCCCTGTGGATGCCATGGTGGTGGCAGCGGCCACCAGGAAGGAATTAACTGAGACTTCTTCCACCGTCCAGCCCCCTAACAAGGAGGCTAGGACTATGGATCGGTATGGGAAGCGTTCATTTTCTTCAGCTGCCTTTATTTTGTGGTCACCGAATTACTTATCACACTTTACACGGCTCCAGAGAGATCTCCTAAAGGAGCTTGGAGGTACTCTAATGGGTAACGTTTCTGAGGCGGTGGCTCAGAAGGTCAATGCTCAGATGTCTACCCTCAGTTTTATTGCAAACTCCTCCATGAGGCTGATCTCCCACGCAGCCGAGGGAGCGAGTAGGGCAGCAAGTTCAGGAGTCGCTCTTAGGAGGCAGGCCTGGATGCGCCTTTGTTATTTCGCGGAGGCCTTCCAAGTCTTCATTCACCGATGCCCCGTTTGATGGTTCCTCTTTGTTCGGAACCAAGGTGAAAGACATTCTCACTAGGTGCGAGCAAGAGGGAAAAACTCTGTGTGCCATAGGAGTCTGTTTTCCCTTCCCTCTAGGCCTTATCCCAAGGCCCAGAGGGGTGGAAAGATGTGGTTCAAGAAAGAGTTTTTTTCCCAGTGCACAAGGTGAGCTCCCCTCCAGAGGCAGGGGGAGGGGGTGGTTATTCAGGTAGACCCCACTGTAGGGGCAGAGGAGGCCCTCGCAACTCGGGAGACCGCGATTCCTTTCGTGGTTCTCCCTACCTCCGCTCCTGATGGGAGGCCCGACTGTGCATTTCTGGAGCTAGTCGGGAGTCGAATCTCATTATACCCGGAGGCCTGGCAGGATATCACCCAGGACCAATGGGTTCTATGAATAATTTCCAGAGGATATGTCATTCCCTTCCCGTCAAATCCCCCTCCAATCAAGAAAATCCCGGATGTTCCACCCAGTCAAAGGGATTCCGCAGCTTCAGAAGTTTCAAAGCTGCTAGAAAAAGGAGCCATCCAACATGCCCCCTCAGACCAGATCGGATTAGGGACTTACTCCAGATTCTTTTTGGTGCCGAAAAGGACAGGGGACCTGAGACCTATTTTGGATCTCAGCCGATTGAACACCCATGTGTAAAAGTCCAAGTTCGGAATGGTCACGTTGCAGTCTATTCTCCCATTGTTGGGAAAAGAAGTGTGGATGTGCTCCATCGACCTCAAGGATGCTTACTTCCACATAAAGATGGACAGGGCATCCAGAAGTTACCTACGCTTCCGGCTGGGAGCCAGTCACTTTCATTTTCGAGCCCTGCCCTTTGGTCTCACCACAGCCCCCAGGGGTATTTACCAAATGCATGGCAGTGGTGACTGCTGACGTGAGACGTCAGGGATTCCAAGTGTTTCCATACCTGGACGACTGGCTCCTTACTGCCACCACCCGGCATCTGCTACTTCAGACCAGAGACGCTACTAACAGCCTATGTCAACAGTTGGGCATCACCTTGAACTGGGAAAAATTTGCCTTGTTGCCCTCACAGCGTGTCACTTTTATAGGTGCCGAATTAGACACCGTCCTCATGCGGGCGTTTCTGCCACAGGAAAGAATTAGAGTCCTACAACAACAGGTTTACGCCTTGCTCCCTCTGAGAAGAGTGAAAGCAAGATTGGTCCTCCAATTGTTGGGGACAATGGCTACTACGATTGTTAGTCCCCCTGACAAGGTTACATATGAGGCTCCTTCTATGGCTACTCTTCGCCCAGTGGTCTCTTCAACGTCTTCCACTTTCTCATCCTATTCTACTCACAGACAGGTGCAAACAGGATCTCAGTTGGTGGCTTCACACCGACAACCTCAATACGGGAAAGCCCTTCGTTCCTTCGCCTCCAGTTGCCACGGTGACCATGGATGCCTCCCAGATGGGGTGGAGGGGCATTATCTAGGCAGGACAGTCCAAGACACGTGGCAAGAGCATGAGATGCATCTGCATATCAATGTCCTGGAGATGAGAGCAGTGCTACTAGCATTGCAAGCACTTCAGAGCTTTTGTCCTCTCGGGACTATTGCAGTCCACTCAGACAATATGTCAGTGGTATGGTATCTGAACAAACGGGGAGGAACCAAAACATATTCCCTTTGCAGAGAGGCCATGCGAGTGTGGCAGTGGGCATTGTCTTCCCAACGTTTTCTGGTAGCAACGCACATTCCGGGGAAGTCCAATGTGATAGCAGACAGGCTAAGCAGAGCTATTCTGATGCCTCATGCGTGGTCCCTGAACTGTCAAGTTGCGGAGGAGATCTTCCGCAGGTCGGGTCAGCCTTGCTGCGACCTTTTTGCCAGTCCCCTCAATGCCAAATGCAGCAGCTACTTCACCCTTATCCCCCCTCAGTGGGAGTCACCCAGGGACGCTCTAGTCCACGATTGGCCCTCCGGTCTACTATATGCCTTCCCTCCGGTTCCATTGCTGTCAGAGGTTATTCAGAAAACGCAATCCTTGGGAAGCAAAATGATTCTGATTGCTCCACACTGGCCTTGTCAAATTTGGTTCCCCTTTCTCCATCCCTATCTCATGGACACTCCTTGGATTCTGGACCCACAACCAGACTTACTGACTCGCATGTCAGGGCAGCTCCAGCCCTCTGTTTGGACCCTCTGGTTGACAGCCTGGCTACTCCACTTCCATCATTAGTTAGGCTTCACCAATTTTCACCGGAGATGGTTCATATTCTATCTTCCTCTCATAAGCCTTTGACCAGGAAGATTTATTACAGCAAATGGAAGAGGTTTTCCATCTGGGCACATGCCAAAAAGATTGACCCTTACACAGCTCCAATCTCGTCAGTATTCTATGCTTTTCAACCAGGGTTCAGTTGCCACAACCATTAAAGTCCAGTTGGCAGCGATTTCTACCTTTCATGTCGCAGACGAACCTAGCCTAATGGAACATAGACTCTGTAAGGCTTTCCTGAAGGGCACTTTGTTGCTTTATCCTCCTGTCTCGGAACCTGTTATGCCTTGGGACTTAAACTTTGTTCTACAGGGTCTTACTTCACTCCCCTTTGAACCTGCAGCCACTTGTGATTTAAAATTCTTAACTTGGAAGACTGTGTTTTTGGTAGCCATCATGTCAGCCAGATGCATTTTGGAGCTTCAAGCTTTATCAATCAAACCCCGTTATTTGATTTTTCATAAGGACAGGGTTTCTCTCAGACCAAATCCTTCCTTTCTTCCCAAAGTAGCATCAGTTAGTAACCTTAACCAATCTATTGAATTGCCAGTATTTTTTCCTCAGTTCTCAAACAAGGCATAATTCAAATTTCATCAGTTGGATGTGCACAGACAATTACGATTTTATTTGCACAGAACAAAGGACCGCAGAAAATCTGATCAGTTGTTTGTTTCATTTTCGGAAATCAGAATTGGGTCTCCTGCCAAAGTCACATTGTCCAGGTGGATTTCCAGTTTTATTTCTTTAATTTGTACTTCAGGGGAAGAGAATTACCGTTCCGAGTGAAGGCTCACTCTACCCGGTCTGTATCTACATCTACGCTTTTCAGGCCAGATTGTCTATGGATGATATTTGTGCTGCGGCTACTTTGGCATCTCCTCACACCTTTGTTACTCATTACAAGTTAAATGTGGTATCTAGAGGCAGATCTTCCTTTGGTTCCACAGTGCTCAGGAGTATTTTCCACTGAGCCTCCCAGGATTTAGGTGCTGGGAACGCTTTCCCACTGTTAAGAATGTAGGCGAGATTGGACTACATAACATCAAGATGTTATGTACTCACCATAACATTTGTTATATGTAGTCCATCTCGCCTCACATTCTTACTTACCCCCACACCTTCCCCCGTCCTGGAGGATCTGGAGGTTAGGCCTGGTTTCAGAGTTCCCTTCATTCTTGGATTATTGTTCTTCTTTCCTTAGGTGTTGTTATGCATGGAGAATGAGTGCTGGTGCTCGCAGCAAACTGGATCTGGGGATAGAGAGCAGTGCAGCATGGGATACCATTTTAGCTCAGCCAATAGAAAGACTTCGAGCTAAACGTATGGCCAAGTTGGAGCCGACGTTCGGCTCCGAACCCACAGGTAAGAATGTGAAGTGAGATGGACTACATACATCGAACGTTATGGTTAGTACATAACTTCTTGTTAGTGGACATTTGATGGATAGATACATGTAAAAGTAATTAGAGGCAGTATTGTAGCAAGCTGCATAGTAACTGTGACTAAATGGCAAATTGTAATAGGGGTCTGTCAGGGGCCCAGATCTCCAGGGTGGCCCATGGACTAATGCCTAGTTTTGTGTACATGGTGATCTGTCCAAAATTCATTAATTTTATTTGGGTTTTTCTACATTTGGCAGAAATGAAATTCATCCATCGTCATTGCAGCAAAAAAACACTGATTGCTGTTTTTTAAAGGAAATCACTGTCTGTATGATTTATAATTGTATGCAGTGATTCCCTTATTTTGGGAGATTTCTTCCTTCTCAGAGTTAGTGCACCTGTAGACATATAATTTAGCCTAGGTTTCACCTCGTAGTCTGGAGGTTTACCTGCCTGCAAAAAAGTACACTTTTTTTCCCCCTTCTGCATTTCATTCATTAGTTTTTGATGATTCCGATGCTTGGGAATTTGGCTTTCCAAGGCAGAACCTTTTATCAGAGGTTGCTTCATTGTGCTGTACACAACTAACTCATAACTTATGCAGTGAACAACTTATGCAGTGAATATATCTGCCACTTACATTGTCAACATTTTTAAATATTAAAAAAAAATAAAAATAAAACATTAAAGAAATGTACACTAGGCACTTAATTCTCATACAACCCAAACAGTAACCCTTGGATGTGAAACATATGGGTAGTAGGTATGTTCTGTACATACCTAGCATGTATGAATGGCTTCTGCTTTTGAAATATAACGGTGTAAATGTAAGATTTCTGTGCATTATGATATTGACTTTTCAGTAAGAGGAAAGGAGAAAATACATGAAACACAAGGCAGAGTGGAACTGCAACTCAGAACTTTTCAAAATGGCTTAACATTTTTTTTAAATATTTTATAAAATTTGAATTTTATATGTTAATGCACTTCTGTTTACAGGTGAAAAAGTGTTCATGTGGTCTAGAAAACCTTAAATGAATGATGAAATTGCTGACTGGTAACAACACTGTTAGACCGAGCTTAAGAGGGCCACATTCCCTTTCTTTTTACTAATTGCTTTTTATAAGTTTCATGCCTGTAATTTTCCATATCTCTATTATTCACTATATGATAATCTGGGGTTAAAAATAATGTAGTGTAATATATATTGTGCAGTCTTAATGAATGCTACTTTCAAAAAACATTAATTTTCAAAATATCTGTGCAATTATTTGATCATAATATATTTACTGTGAATGTGTTGTGTAACTGTACACTGATTTTTTCATGGATATTTCTTAACACACTGTACCTTTGGCAGACAGAACTGTACCACATGTTGTGTGCCACTGTCTTGCATGGTGAATTGAGTGAACATGCGGAGACTATAACACTGCAGTGTTCCAGAAAATATTTCTGCATGCTTGGCGTAATTCTTGGTGAAAGATGTAATTATCAAAGTATAACTGCCATGTTTGAATGTTCTGTCTGTACCATCCAAAAAAATATATAGATGGACATGTGATTTCTTCACTGTAGCTGCTGCATCACATTAATACAGATTTGTCAGTTATGCCACATTTAGTTTGCTTATTTAGTACTGCAGTGCTGGAATATATAAAGGCATAGGTAACTTGTAGAACAATTATATTATGAATTACAGAATTTTTAATGTATATGCACAGCTTCTTAGAATAACATGTTGGGAGTATTTCATATGCAAGTTGCAGATGTACTACATTCTAGTTCTACTTGTTCATTCCATTTGTTTCTGTGGTCACCACACTGTTCACTTGGAATATTTATGTTCTGTTTCTCTGATGCGTGTCATCTAGAAAGACGTAATAAACAGTAAAATTTGTTTTTCAGAATGCCAAAACACACACAGTATTTAGTTTTAACAATTAAAATTGGAGAAAATATGGTATGTCTAATTTGTTATAATTAAACCACAAATGTTTTTGTTTTATTTTTGAAGATTGTAAAATTATTGTTAAAATGTTTTCTATTAATTTTGAGCTTTTCTTCCTGAGCCTCCACTGAAAATGGGCTTCTACGTAGTCTGATTTTCTTTTGCTTTATATTTTTGGTCTACTCTTCATAAAATTTGTGTTTTTCTAGCAAGTCGTTGAGAATTATTTTCTTTAAATGACAGGCATTTGAAGGATGGACATGGCTGTGTTGAATACGTATTTTATCAAGAGGGAGGAGCATAGGATGACATACAAGAGTGGAGGAAGATGCACACAGGTGGATTATATCTTATGTAGAAGGGCCAGTCTGAAGGAGATTGGAGACTGTAAAGTGGTGGCAGGGGAAAGTGTAGTTACGCAGCATAGGATGGTGGTTTGTAGGATGACACTGGTGATCAAGAAGCGGAGGATCAGTGTGTGGGCAGCGCCAAGGATCAAATGGTGGAAATTGAAAAAGGGTAATTGTGAGGTGATGTTCAGGGAAGAGTTAAGACAGGCACTGGGTGGCAGTGAAGAGTTACTGAATAGCTGGGTAACTACAGCAGAGCTAGTAAGAGATATGGCTAGAAAGGTAACTACAGTGGGATTAAATTGATCAGTCACAGCATGAAGTTATAGGAAAGAGTAGTGGAAGCTAGGTTAAGAAGGGAGGTGATGATTAGTAATCAGCAGTATGGTTTCATGCCAGGAAAGAGCATTACAGATGCAATGTTTTCTCTGAGAGTGTTGATGGAGAAGTACAGAGAAGGTCAGAAGGAGTTGCATTGTGTCTTTGTGGATTTAGAGAATGCATATGACAGGGTGCCTAGGTTGTGGTATGAGGAAGCCGGGAGTATCAGAGAAGTATGTAAGAGTGGTACAGGATATGTACGAGGGTAGTGTGACAGCGGTGAGGTCTGCATTGGGAGTGACGGATGCTTTTAAAGTGGATGTGGGATTACATCAAAGATCAGCTCTGAGCCCTTTCTTATTTGCAATGGTTATGGACAGGTTGACAGACGAGATCAGACAGGAGTCCCAGTGGACTATGATGTTTGCAGATGACATTGTGATCTGTAGTGAGAGTAGGGAACAGGTGGAGAAGAGATGGAGATATGCTCTAGAGAGAAGAGGAATGAAGGTCAGCAGGACTAAGACAGAATATGTGTGTGTGAATGAGAGGGAGGATAGAGGAATGGTGAGGATGCAGGGAGTAGAGGTGGCGAAGGTAGATGAGTTTAAATACTTGGGATCAGCAGTTCAGAGTAATGGTGAGTGTGGAAGAGAGGTGAAGAAGAGAGTACTGGCAGGATAGAGTGGGTGGAGAAGAGTGTCAGGAGTGATTTGTGACAGAAGAGTACCAGTAAGAGTGAAAGGGAAGGTCTCCAAGAGGGTAGTGAGACCAGCTATGTTATATGGGTTGGAGACAGTGGCATTGACAAAAAGGCAGGAGTCAGAGCTTGACGTGGCAGAGTTGAAGATGTTAAGATTTGCACTGGGTGTGATGAGTATGGACAGGATTAGCAATAAGTACATTAGAGGATCAGCCCGGTTTGGAGACAAAGCCAGAGAGGCAAGATTACGTTGGTTTGGACGTGCTGAGGAGGGATGCAGAGTATATTGGGAATAAGATGCTAAGGATGAAGCTGCCAGGTAACAGGAAAAGAAGGTTTAAGATAAGGTTTATGAATGTGGTGAGAGAGGACATGCAGGTGGTTGGTGTGACAGAGCAAGATGCAAAGGACAGGAAGAAATGGAAACAGTTGATCTGCTGTGGCGACCCCTAACGGGAGCAGCCGAAAGAAGAAGACAGGCATTTGAAATTCAAATTTCCCATCCTTCAAATGAATACAAGATAATGCAAAAAGTTATTTTTAAGAATGTTTGAAGTAAATTAGAGCAATATTTAAAATATATCTTTATTTTTTTTTTTGAGATTTTTAGATTTGTCCCTCATTCTTATGCAAGTTTGTTTTGAACTGAATGTCACAAAATAATGCATCCAATGGCTATGTATGACTACTGGTATTACCTAGCAGTTAGTAAATTTAATTTCATTTCTTGTCAGAAAAATGTAACTGTTCATATTTAAAGCAAACACTACCAAATTGTGATTTTTTTTTCAAACAGTAAGTCTAACTTAAGCGGCAAGGTGAAGTATATGTCTAAAACCATCAGAAAGATGAATCCAAAAGACTAGGTTTATTTATGTATGGTAGAAAATAATAAGTGTGGAGGGCCCATGGATTCAAAACAGCCCAGGGCCAAAGTTATATTTATGTATGGTAGAAAATAATAAGTGTGGAGGGCCCATGGATTCAAAACAGCTCAGGGCCAAAGTTATACCTAGTCTGCCACTGACTGTGACAGTGAAAGAAACTGTAAATCAGTAAATTAACAATATTTTCTGTTATCATTTTTTTCAGTTGTGGGTGACAAAGAAAAAAACAGTGGAACAGTAAATATTCGTACAAGAGACAATAAAGTGCACGGTGAGCGTACCATTTCTGAAACTATCGAGCGACTACTACTACTTAAACAGTCTCGCACAAGAAATGCAGAGGAGGAATTCTGAATCTGTTTTTGATCAAACATGATATAAAAATGGATGTATAACTTGATAGGTGCAAGGAATAAAACAGTGAATGTAAAAGTAAATTACAAATGGTAGGTTGAAGTTTGTTACATTGTACATTAGTTCCTCAGAGCAGGAGAAGATCAAACATTCTCAGGGATAGTGTGTAGCTATGTAAGCAAAAAATAAATTCTGTTTGTAAACCTTAAAGGGGCAGATAAATTCAACTCCTCATGATTTTGGCAGATGTTCTCCCAAATAATGTACATGATTTTGGCAGATGTTCTCCCAAATAATGTACATATGTAGTAATAAATGCCTTTCCATAAAAATTCTGAGAATGAAAACTGTCAGTTGAATGAGCTAGAACATTTTTCTACTTTCTGAATCTGAGCTATCAGAAACAACTGTAAATGTAGCATTTACACAGCAACTTTTGGAACGTCATTATGCAAAGGATCAAACCATTTTATGAAGTTTCTTTATATTTATATTTGTTAATGCAAAACATCATGGCACACCATAGTCTGGCAGCAGATGTTTTAACTACACTGCAGACATTTGAGATTTTGTGATCTTGCTTACTTTGAAGTCCTTTCCGTAGCTCAAAGTAAATTGGATGTGTGGAACTCACTTATAATGCTATGTGCAGAGCTAAGTAATGCTGTTAATCTCAAAACAAAGAATTTTTCAGATGCAGATGTTCAGAAAGTAACTGTTTATAAAATAAACCTTTTAATGCTAAAATGTCTACCAGGTTAAATTTGTCTGTTGTGTAATTTTTATTCTTGTACATTAAAGTTCAGGCACTTGTGGTCTGTCCTCAATAGTAATCTAAAGCAGGTGCTTGTGTTTCTTAACTGTGCATTTATAATTATGATATTTAAGTAGCTTCTTTCACTTCAAAATTATTCTCTTAAAGTAGAACTTCCCTTTGAATCTCTTATCTTTCTGAGCTATTTTCTGTAGTGCATTCTTCGTCAAAGCATTCTCTGTCATCTGATAATACAGACTTGAGCATTCAGCAAATATGGCACTCATGTCAGATGTCTGAAGAATTCCCATTACATGTCATTGCATTGTAAATCACATAAAATCACATAACCCATCATCATGAAAGCGAGCATTTTTTTGCAATCTGGAACAATTCATTACTCAGATGAAAAGAACAGTAGTTAACGGTTTATTTTTATTTTCTTTTTGTCAAAAAGGATACCCATTATAGTTTATCAGTTTCCTGCTTAAACCTTCTTTTATACTTACACATACCGTAGGGTATGTTAGAGTTCAGACATCTTGCCATTCAAAAAAGTATGCGGTCTCTCTCTTATTTGACAGACTCACAAGCGACATGTAATGGTTCCACAGAGTGTTTGTAAAAACTGATGTATCAAGCCACAGAAAATATTCCAGATAATCTTTCTGATCTTAAGATTATGAATTCAGAAAATGTAGTTAACTGACAAGGCCTTATTCCCAAAAGAGAAGTTTTGATCAGGATTATTACTGAATCCCAAGTCATTTATTTTAGGAATGCTCAGTCTTCTGAAAGTCTGCAACAAGATTTGCTTCCGGACTGGCATGCAAACTAAATGACAACGAGTTAAATTAGCTCTCTGATCTTAATTTCCAAAAGCGATCGTACACCTTTTTATTAAATTTCTGAATCCTCTGTAATTTGCATTTTTTATTTATTTTTGAATATAAACCCAAGATGAATATAGAAATTTTGCTCAACTTTTACCAAAGTACATATGCAGTAATAAACTTTACAAGCTATTTTCTTCACGGTCTTCATATTGAATATGATTTAAAGGTTTCCATTTTAAATACAATCATCAGGCTTCACGTCAGGCACCTTCATTAATGAAATTAATGGATTAAATGCAACATTTTCAACACAACACCTGACACTTGATAAAATGTATTGATCATTTATGAGAGGACAGGAGGAAGTGAATTGAAAGAACATCATCTTTGATTGAGAGATCTTTGTAATAGCTAAGGGTAGTGGAGTCTGCAAGATTAAATAAAAAGTCATCAGTGATTGTGATTAATGGACTCCTCAAAAAAGTGAAATGTTTTTGATTTGGAATTTTCCCCCCATAAGGAGCACATAGATTATATGTACTGATTAATTCTGCCCAGGCCAGTTGTACTGCCTTGTTAACAGTTATTGGTGAATTTTGTCAATCTAAATTGTTATCCATAGTTGTATCGCAGTCTCCTGCTAAAACAGCTATACAATATTTTAAATGTTCCATTAATTCAGAAAAGGAATTTTGTATCATTCCACATTACTGTGGAGCTCATAAAGCATATCATGTATGTCAGACTTTTTTGAATCCTTACAAGTTGTCTTTTATTTATCTGGTGGTGTGGTTCCTATTCAGGGATTAGGAAAACTGGCCTGTGAGCTCTTTGAACTCCAGTGTCACGTGGCAGGAATTTTTTTCTCTCTTTCCCTAAGGACAACTCCCTCCAAAGGGTGCTGTGACTAACCACTGGTCCCAAAGTCTCCTTTGTCTTCCTACCTGATTCCCCTTTTTCTGAGATACTTGATAGCCAGATGTCTAGGAGAGATCGTAATTCTGGTAGCTGTGTTTTGACTAATGCATTTTTAGTAGATACCAGGTAGATGGACTGGTACTGAATCCTTTTCATTTACAACCTGGGCTACTGCTACAGTGCAAGTGTGTAGAAATAGTGCTGTATCAAATTTGTACATAGGTATTTCAGTTGGAAGATGTTTTATAAATGCAGTCAGTATAGCTATAAATCACTGCAATTCATAGGCTAGAATTCACAGCTGGTTTAGCATGGTACAGTAAGGCTGTTTGCAGAGATGTTCTTCATCTCACATTGCTGCAGTCCTTACATATGGGTAGTCCGCTGTCCTCGGTCGGCCCGAATACCAAAGTATTAGGCTGACGTCGGTCAAGGCGCTTAAAACTGACATCAGAACGTCAGGGTACAAAAGCGCATGACCGACGTCATTTCCTCAGTCTTTTTTGCCGCATGGTCCGATGCAGAAGCAGCGTTGCAAGTGCCGTTCGGCGTTCTGAAATTTTTCGAGTTCGGAGTTTCAGACCGAATCCAAGTTGGCTAAGTTGCCTCAGTGTTTTACCGGATGTCAGAAAAAGTGAATAACTGTATTTCTTGTGGGAAACAGATACCGCATAGGGATTATCATTCTTTGTGTATTCCTTGTTTGGGGCCTGAGCACGACGTTGTTGGGTGTCGCTTTTGTGCTAGGTTCAATAAGCGCACTATTAAGCGAAGGTTGGATTGTGCTAGGCTGGTCTTTGGGAAGCGGTGCAATTATAATATGCCGTCGGATTCTCCGGCGCCCGCTTCTGCGAAGAAGCGCAAAGACAAAGCAGTTAAATCCAGGCAAGATGAGTCGTCTGTTCCGGACGCCAGTTCTTTAGAGGCTTTAGCGGAACCGGTGGGTCCGACGGAGGCTTCTCTGGAGTCTCAGGGGGAGACTTTGATTTTGCAGGAGGTGGTCTCTCAGGAGGCAGGTCAGGCTGAAGGGGCTTCCCAAGTTACTGTACTCCCCTTCCTTCCTAGGGTGGTTAGGCCTTCTCCTTCTGTTTCCAAGGCTTCTCCCAGAGGCAGGCCAGTTTCAGCTTCTGTTGGTGTCACTCCTAGTTCAGCAGGGTCTGTGCCTAAGAAGCACATGCTTAAAATGGCAGAAGATTTAATTACTCTGATTAGAGGTTCCATGCCCCCTCCTGATAAGAGGCCTAGGGTGGAGCCAGAGTTGGGAAGTTTTGAGCAGGCTTCGGATATTTCAGAGTCTTCAGCTGAAGACTTGCAGGAGTATTCTCCTTATTCTGATTCTGATGCAGATGATTCCACTCCTTCTGCTTCTCCTCCAGAGCATTTTTCTTTTCAGAGACACTTCATTCTATGAGGGAACATTTTAAGTGGGAAGGTCAGGACTTCTCTGATTCTAGGAAAAGGCTTAGGAGTTTTGCTGTTACCCCAGCATAGGCCCTTGGCTATACCCCTGTTCTGGATGTTGTGGAAGATGTGTTTGCAGAGGCTTCACTTAATCCTGATTCTCTGCCTCCTGCTCCTGTTAAACCGGATAGGTATTACAGGGTGCCTGAGGCTCATAAATATCTTTATAAGAGTCCTAGGGCGGACCCAGAAACTATTAGTCAGGGACCTAAGGGTGTCAAGGCCTCTGTTGTAAAAATCCGGTTCCTCTAGATAAAGAAGCCAGAGCTTTGGATAGATGGGGAAAGAAGGTCTATACATCCTCTACCTTAGCTATGAGGGCTTTGAATTGCCAGTTTCATATGTTGAAATATCAAAACTTTCTTCTTTCTCAATTGAAGTCTAAGGTGGATGCTCTGGCGGAAGGCATTGAGTGTAAAGAGTTGCAAGATTTGGTGCATGTCTCTGAACAAGTGGGTAAGCATTCATTACAGTGTGGTTTTGATGCTGTGCAGGCCTCGTCTAGGGTGGCTGCCACTGGCTCAGTTCTTCGCAGGCACGCCTGGTTAAAGGATCAGAATTTATCTGACCATGTTAAGACAAGGATTTTGGATGCTCCTTTGCAGTCTGATGTGTTGTTTGGTTCACCTGTGGAGTCAGTCTTGAAGAAAATGGAAGACAAGGCTAAGTCTATGCAGGCTGTTAAAGATTTTTGCAAGTTCAGCCTCCAGTTTAGTAGGAATTGGCCTGCTAAGGGGTGGACGTATCCTTCTTATGATTCTCAGTCTAGGGGTAGATCTAGACGTGGTAGGGGCAGAGCTCAGAGTTCTTTCAGGCCTAGAACAGGGAGTTCACCTGCACAATCTTCGGGTGAGGGCAGGGGCCAGTCCTTTCGTAAACAGGCCCAATGACCTACTTTTTCAGCTGCCAGATTCTTCTTGCCTGGCAGCACCTTTGGGAGGAAGGTTAGCACTCTTCAAGGAAAATTGGATGTTGATTACCCAAGACAAATGGGTATTGGATATCATACACCAGGGTTACAAGTTTTATTTCCATACCTTGCCTCCTTTCAAAGGCATGCCGGACGTTCCTCCTCAGCAAAGACTAGAGGCTCACAAACAAATTTCTCTACTACTTCAAATAGGGGCCATACAACCGGTCCCTCTGCCAGAAGTGGGCCTAGGATTTTATTCTCGCCTGTTTCTAGTACCAAAGAAAGGAAACACGTGGAGACCAATTTTGGATTTATCTATCCTCAACACATATCTGGACATTCCCAAGTTCAAAATGTTGACGTTGCAACAGCTTTTACCTCTGCTGGGCAAAGATCACTGGATGGTGACTCTGGATCTCAAGGAAGCTTACCTTCATGTTCCTATCAGGCCCAGTTGCAGGAAGTATCTGCGTTTCGGGCTGGGACTTCACATTATCAGTTCTCTGCATTGCCCTTTGGCTTATCTACTGCGCCCAGAGTGTTCACGAAGGTTCTGGCTCCAGTGGTAGCTTTCTTCAGGCTAAGAGGAATACAAATCTATCCTTATTTGGACGATTGCCTGATTCTGGCCCAAGAAAAGGACTAACGCCTTCATCATTTACAGTATGTGATGGCAGTGTTAAGATGCCTGGGGTATTCTGTGAACGAAATAAAGTCCAGTCTAGTACCCTCTCAGGACATGTGCTTTCTGGGTGTGAGACTGAATACAGCATCCCAGATGGCCTTTTGACCCCGGACAAACAAAAGAATCTTTCTCTTTACTTCCACCAATTGTCTCGTCAGTCCAGGCTGACTGCAAGGACAGTCCTTCAAGCCTTGGGGTTCATGGCATCTTGTATTCTGGTACTTCCCAATGCCAAACTGCATATGAGGAAGCTACAGTGGTATCTCAAGAATGTATGGACACAGCACTGCCAAGATTTGGACACTGTCATTCAGATAATACCTTGCATTCAAAAGGAATTTTTGTGGTGGGCTCAGGAATGTCACCTAAACAAGGGACTCTCTGTGACCCGGCCAGAGGCGAGTCAGATTTTAACGACAGATGCCTCAGACAAAGCTTGGGGAGCTCATGTAAATGGAAAATGGGTACAAGACACGTGGCCTGCCAGACTTCAACATCTACATATCAACTTGAAGGAGATGTTAGCAGTCCAATTTGCATTGATAGCTTTCAAGGATTTACTTCTTCCAGGGCAGGTGTTGATTCAAACAGACAACACAACTGTCATGTGGTACATCAACAAGCAAGGGGGAACGCATTCTTATCCTCTATGCAGACAAGCAATGATTTTGTGGGAGACTGCTCTCAGTTTACAGCTAAATCTTCAGGCAAGGTTTCTGCCAGGAGCACAGAACTCCTTAGCAGATGTGTTGAGCAGACAAATTATGGATCCCCACGAGTGGAAATTGGATCCTCATGTATTTCAGAGATTGACAGTGTTATGGGGAACTCCAGACATAGATCTGTTCGCTTCTCCACTAAATTACCAGCTGCCAAAGTTTTGCACAAAAAGGTTTCATCCCACAGCTTGGAAAGTGGATGCTCTCTCATTCAGTTGGAGCAATCTTCACGTGTATGCCTTTCCACCTTTGCCTCTCCTCCCAAAGGTACTGCTGAAGGTCAGACAGGACAAGCCAAACATGATTTTAATAGCTCCAGATTGGCCTCGACAGCACTGGTACCCATTACTGAGAAGTCTGGTACAGGAGCCTCCATGGCCTTTGCCTTCGATTCCTCACCTGCTCTCTCAGGAGAACAGTCATTTACTCAATGTCAAACTTCATTCTCTACATCTGACAGCCTGGCATATTCTGTTTTAAACCCTGGAGGGTCTCAGCTTCCACAACAAGTTTTGAATGTTATTTTGGAGGCCAGAAGGCCTAGTACAAGGAAAGTTTACGCAGATAAATGGAGGAGATTTTTATTTTGGAGTACAGCAAAGGACTTTGATGTTTCTAAACCTAATTTAAGTGTTGCTTCAATACCTTACTGAGTTATTGGACAAAGGTTTGTCCTTCTCCTCTATAAAGGTTCATGCTGCAGCAATTTCTGCTCACTATGACTGTGACCCACCATTATTTTCTCAGCCTTTGTTTAAGCAATTCCTTAGAGGGGCAACGAATATAAGACCCCACGAGAGCTCCTACTCCTGCTTGGGATCTCAATTTTGTGTTGGAGAAACTCACTCTACAACCTTTTGAGCCTGCAGCATCGGCAGAGTTGAAATATTTATCATGGAAGACTGCTTTTTTGTTGGCCATTACCTCTGCGAGAAGGGTTTCTGAATTACAGGCCGTTATGGCAGTTGAGCCTTTCTTAATTTTCCACAAGGATAGGGTGTCTTTGCGTACTAACCTTTCTTTTATGCCTAAAGTGGTTTCTAGTGTGGCTTTAAACCAAACTATTCATTTGCCTACTTTTTATGCAAACCCCCAAAATAAAGGGGAAAGGATTTTGCACACTTTGGATATACACAGACAGTTGCGATATTATTTGAGCAGAACTAAAGGGTTCAGGCAGTCTCAGCAGTTGTTTGTTTCTTTTGCTTTGGGTTCTCAGGGCAAACCTGTTTCAAAACAAACTATTTCTAAGTGGATTGGTTTTTGTATTGCTTTCTGTTATTCCCATCATGGTAAGGAGATTCCAGCTGGGATTAGGCCTCATTCCACTAGGGCTGCTGCCACTTCTACAGCTTTTTTAAGGGGGGTGGCTACTAAAGATATTTTGGAAGCAGCTACTTGGAGTTCAGTGCATACTTTCTCTAAGCATTACCACCTTCCACTTTACTCTAAATCTAGGGCTGGATTTGCCACTGCAATTTTACAGGGCATTTTGGCAGCTCCTAATGCTTTATAGTTTTGCCATCCTCCCTTACCTCTGCTTTGGGATTCTACCCATATGTAAGGACTGCAGCAATGTGAGATGAAGAACATAGTACAGTTTTGTACCTACCATAAATGTAGATGTTCGAAGATCCACATTGCTGCAGTCCAATTTACCCTCCCTCCTTCCCCTCTGTTGTTGAGGGTGGTGGTGTGCTTTGTGTTGTACATTTTGTAAATGTGGTTAGTGCACGGGTGGTTGGTTAGTTTTTGCTGGTTTTTTGGCTGTGGCCTTTCTTGTTAGGGCCTTCTGACATCTGGGGCAAGAAAAGACTGAGGAAATGACGTCGGTCATGCGCTTTTGTACCCTGACGTTCTGATGTCAGTTTTAAGCGCCTTGACCGACGTCAGCCTAATACTTTGGTATTCGGGCCGACCGAGGACAGCGGACTACCCATATGTAAGGACTGCAGCAATGTGGATCTTCGAACATCTACATTTATGGTAGGTACAAAACTGTACTTTTGTGATAGCAGCTCAGACACATTTCTTGTCAGTACTATGACGTCCATTGTGAAGCATGCAGTGCATGCAGGTGATGGCATAAATAGAGGCTAATTAAGCCGCACTTACAGATGAGCCTTTAATGCTATGCAAATGCAAACAAATAACATAACATTGTAATTTGTAGACATACAAACGCTGCAGACCTTATAGTGGTATCAGAAATGCAGACCATAGTCTGGGTGAAAGGAATTGCAGTAGCAATTGCTCAGAAGCATTGGCCCAGAAGTGCATTTACACCCACTACCATGAACAAAAATGTTTAGGCAGAGTCTTACATTTCCTACCTTCACAGACCAGCAAGTGATAAACCTTATCATCCTGAGGTCTGTGCTTGATATGTGTCACCCATAAGCTGAATCTAGGATATGCCCATTCATGGGGGAGACAAGTTAAGTGAAGCTGTTATTGTCTTGGGACACTACAGCAGTCAACAGTGGACACGGTGCATATGTCACAGACATCAGCTTTAATACTTTGAAAGTTCATTGGTGCCATGTTTCTGAGTGTGGATGAGTACATGTGGTTCCCAAGACTGCAGAGGAGCTCATCACCACTGTGTGTGATTTTTATAACATTAATAATTTTTCTAACAAATACTGCATGACCCACAGTTACAGAAATTAGTAAATGGGAAGTGCTACTATTCCCTGTAAATTGAAAACATTTGCAATGCATAGAGCACTGCTGAAAGTGTCTATGCAGCATCCTGGCCATTCACATGATCCTTTTATTTGGCATACTGTATAAAGATTTCAGCTAGGTGATTTTCCCCAATGATATTTGTTTGGTAAGCTTGTTCTAGTGTCCTGCCACTACCCCCACATCCCCCAAAATGTGCTGTGCATTGCAGGCAGTCATCTGCCATCCTGACACTGTTGCCAAAATGGCATGCAACGCTCTTTATGCATAAACATGCAGTATCACAAAGCATATATTCACTTCTCCTTAAGAAAAGTTTCTGCTTCCTCATTGCATCTTGGAGGGACATTGCAGTATATCCCTGTGACATGTGCCGTGCTGCGCAACATAACTGTGCAAAAACAAGAGAGAGAACTTCAGAATGTGGATGCTGTTCTGTGCAAAATACAGATGCAGTACAGAAGATGTGTGATGTACCAGAAGACCAGGACACAGCAAGAACTGCAAGATAGGCAGTATTGAGTGCAAAACACAGTAGTGCTGGCAAAGCAACAGCTGATTAACAGCCATAGACCATGACAGTAGTCTAAGGGATTCCAGGAATTACTTTCTTTTGTGACAGCATAGGAAAGCCACTTCATGACATTGACTTGTGGTCACTGTGCTAGCTAAGGGTTACAGGGCTTGAGACCTTCTGTAAAAGGGAAGGTGAGTTTCTATGAGACTTTGTTGTCATTTGAGGGTGAGAAGGTTTTAAGACTAGAGTCTAAAAGTTACCACTGCTGTTGGTGAGGATACTGAGAGCTATGACATTCTGTAACATTGCTTTAATTCATGCACTGTACATAGTCCTTTAACTACGTATACCTCATTTATGGGCCACTTTGCCTGAGGTGGCAGATGTGATGGTAATAGCGGCTCTCATGGAGGGCTTACTGGAAGCAGTTTGTGCAATCATGGTCCTCATCATGCCACTCATTCCATTGTGTATATACAGCAGGTCTGCTCAGAACACATGGAACTCCCAGTAGAGTTTGGAAGGATCCCTTTGGATACCATGTAACATTGTTATTAACTGCATCATGGATTGTACAGTGGCAGACTATGCATGGATAACTGATCACCACATCTACGTATTGATCCCAGGCACTACAAAATGTGTGGGGCAATTTTGGTATTATGGTATTGTGTACCTCCTTAATGCTTGCCTATGTAGGGTATGCCCCTGCTCTACTAATTCAGCAATACTCCCTCATAACTTCATCTACCCACAGTCAGGTCCTCTGACAGTGACACATCTATGAAGACATCATTGTCCTATCCAGTTACAATAGTGATATTAGTTTTATGTGCTTCATCCACCTGTTGCTCATCTCCACTAGCACCTGTGAATGAATAAGAGATACAGTAGTGTAGTGCTCTAAGCAGCATATGCCAGTGTAGTACCTCAGTGGCAAACAAACATGCATCTGATATTTTTTACTCATACATACCTTGATGGGCAGCAGGCCTCTGTTGCAGACCAGAGGTGACTATGATGAGGAATATACATGTTGCCAATCAGCATAGCATGCACTCACCACATGTATGGTAACAGTAAATGGAAAAGTGAACTAGGTAGTATTAACCTGGGGTTTCACTGAGAATGGGCTAAGCCCATCTTGACATCCTGGCCACCACAAATGAGTTGTGGTTTATCATGCCCTGTGCTTGTACTGTGCTGCGCTGTGTTAGATGCCTTGCCTTTAACATGGAGAAACACATCCTCCTCCTCTTGAACTGGATCAGGATCCTGCTCAACCAAGCCACCACAGCATTGATGTTGCACAACAGCCATGTCTAATCCCTCTTCTGATTTGAATTACTCAGTCCCATTAGTCATGAATTATAGTCGTAAGTGCCTGCAGAATATAATAAATATGCACATGTACATGCATTAAACTATGTGTACAGCTACTGTGAGTGTAACTAATTCTCCTAAGACCAAAACTGTGCCACCACCCACAATGTGGAATAACGTGACTGACATGCTTCTGTTAAATGTGGCATTACCTAAACACAGCCATATATATCAGTTTAGAACCCTATACCATAGTTTGTGACACCTGTCATGTCATATGACAGTGACATAGTCTGCTGACTTAGCCATGGAATAGATGCCTATATATAATACAGTTGACAAATATGGCTGTCATATCCATTAGTGTTTCTTAAGTATGCTTTCCTGTGAGCACAGTAGTATGATTGCGCAGGATACACCTTGCCAACTAAATGTACATATTAATCACCTGAACAACACAGCTGTCATTCACTGACTCCACAACAAACTCCATTTTAGTGCTGTGTGTGAGGGAGAAGGACAGCCGGAATGGTGCTACCACAACAAATCATGCTAGTTTCAATCACTGAGTGTACCAAGCATGCAAACTGGGATTTTAGTGTCAGTATCTCTGGATTTACTTTTTTAAATGCACTAATGCAAGCTGTTTGAGACAGTCATGAAATTGCACTTGGACAAGTTTCAAGCATGCAGTCTGCCATGTATGTGCATTGCACAACCTTGCAGTGCTGTACTGTGTGTGATATGATTCACTAATTTCAGCCAGATGCATGTGTATCCACATAGATTTGACCCACTGAACATCCATGACTGCTTCTCAAGCTGTAAAACATAAGTCTTTAGCCTGGTGCATGAAAAAGAGTAAGATTTCTTTGTTGCTTCTTCAGCAATGGCCATATGGAGCATCTGCAGGGCTTGTATCATAGCCCTTTTAAGTAATTTCTTGCTTGAAATAACCTGTCCCAGGTCTTGACTGGGGTAATTAACATCAGGTTTAACCAGCAAACAGCAGAAGCATTAGTACAATAACCTGAAGCAATGAGACCCTGACATGCTCCATCAGTGAAAGGAGGAGTTTCAAAGACAGCAGACAGAGAAGTACCATAAGTATTCTGTATACATGTCCAAGTGTTGCATGACATGACTTGGGGATCATTGTCCTAGCCTGTGTTACTAATAACCATTTTTTTTTCTAACAGCTGCAGAAGAGCATAGATGGGATGTGGTGCCACAGGTGGCAGGTATACCTATCTGGACTGGAGTATGAGCATTTTTTGACTGTCACACTGTACACTTTGCTGTCTCTCATGTTACTGTATGTGCTTTTTATCATAATCTCCCCATTGTCTCTACACTATGCAGGTCCAAAGGAGGAGGAAGATTGGTTTCTGCCAGATCCCCACACACACCTGTTGCAGCAGTGGAAAAAGTGTGGGACTGCCTGACAGGAGAGGAGTAAAGGGTTCTCTGTGAAAGGCAGCTGTGCTCTGTACCCCTGTCATGCCACAGTATTGTCTGTAGTGGTTGGTGTACGGTGAGGTGGACTGGCATCTGAATTTATACCTTTGCAGATTTGAACACCTCATGGAATGAATAGCAAAGTACCTCAACTAGCAGGCCCCAGCCACTGTGCCATCAGAGGGTTAGTTAAACTATGACATTGGCTGCCCCTAACAAGACCAGGGCACTGGATTCTGAGCAGATGCTCTTTGGGCCTTCTTGGCATCCTGTAATAGGTTCATAGGTGTTTACTAGCCTAATAACTCCAGGGTTCTTTTTTAGTCCTTACCATGTTTAAGTTCATAGTTATGTACTAGGCTAACAACCACCAGAGCCTTTATAAACTTAGGCATGCAATGCAACACAATTGTGTCCCTGTGTATCATGGATGGTTATTAGGAATGGGTGTATTAGGAAGTCTCTAGAGGTTATGTGGGGCAAGTTAGTTTGGGCATTATTGTCTGCCTCTGTCAGAGACATGAGAGGCCAGACCCAGAGTGAATTTTCCTATTTTCTATCCATTAGTCAAGATTATGCTTAAATAGGGTTAGGGATGGACTCTTTCACATGGATGGGGGACCCTGTTCCAGAGCATGGGAATCTTGAGATGCACATCTGTCTTGCCAACATGTCTTATTTATGCCACAAGGAAAATTTAAATACTTTGATCTACTCTTTCTGATGCTGTTCATTTTGCAGATGTGCAAACTGTCCAGCTGTATCCAAGGATGGCTTATATGCCAGACATAGATCACCCGTCGGTAACCTGTAGGAGGCAGAGTATTGAGACAGGGCTTTACAGCGATCCATATAGGACACTGTGTTTATACCTTGGATTCTACTAGTAAGGAACCTTTATGGGCATTCTAACTGTTGTGTATGCCTGGTCAGGTACATGAGAAAGGAGGCAATCTAAAGTAGTTTTCTTCATTTGATCTTCAACTTGTGGGTTCACATATCGATTTCGGATCTGACTCAGCCACATATCTGGCATCTGATCTGAGCTCAAACTCCTCCCCTTACCCATAACATCCCTGTCTCCTTCCTCCCTTCAAATCTCGTTTGTCACCTGTTAAGTCCACATTGTGGTCTGAGCTCTCTGCAAAGAAAGTGTGGTAAGTATTGCTTTTTTGGGGTTAAATCTTCTCTCTCTCTATCTAATATTCCTCTCTACTTTCTACCTTTCCTCTGCGTGGTCGTCAGTTTAAAAAAATATATATATATAACTTTTTCTCTCTTCCTTTCCTTAGTGTGTGTGGTTTGAGTGCTTGTGATTGTGCTGGGCCTGCTTTGCAAAAATGTTGGACACCCCCCAAGCTAGGGTTCAGAAAGTATACAGTGTGTGGCCATAAGCTCTCCCCAGCTGATGGCCACAGTTTGTGTAGTGTGTCTAGTGGCAGCCCATCTTCAGACCTCCTGCTCCATCTGTGCCGGATTTAATCCCTGGGCACTGAAGAACAAGAGGGATAAATTAATACTTAAGGGCCTCTTTCCCTCTTTAGGGAATCAAGTCCCTGTGCCCCCAGCTTCTGCTTCTACCACCTCCCCAGCCTCGGGGACTCAAACTCTCTCTAAGAGGCCCAGGGATGGGGAAAAATTTTCTAAGAAGGCTAGGCCAAGAAAGCAATCTCCAGATTGAGTCTCCCCGGCTTCATTCTTACCAGTTCTTCCCAGATCCGGTCACCGATGCAGGCTTCTCCTCACCGTCCTCCCAGGCTGGTGTAGGTCACCTCCTCTTCCACCCAGAGCTTTAGGGAAGTGGAGATGGATAAGATGAGGTAGAAATTCATCTGCACCCAGATTCAGGTGGGAGTCTTGCCTGCCCCCTCTCTCTCCAGAGCGGGGAGCACACAGCCCTTTTTCACCCAATTACTCCTTCTCCAATCCCTACCTTTGATTTCGGAGCCCTTGGATCTGAAGACTCTCTGGGTCGACTGGCCGGTGCCGATGGTACTTTGTACTTCGATGCCGGCTATGATTTTGAGCAGGTCGGATCCAACATGCTCTCAGAGCCGTAGCTTTGGAGTTGGATCCAAGGGGTTGGTGTCAGCTCAGTGTGTGTCAGAGCGCAGCCTTCCTCTCAGTATCTCAGCACTTGGAAGCTCTGCTGTGGCTCCCCTGTCGGGTCAGAGTGTGACTGCTCCTATTGCCCTTTTTTCTCAGGATGTCCATTCCCCTTCGGCTTTCAATGTGGTGGAGAGGGTTCTCTCAATTTCATCGTGACCCTTGACCGTCTCATCCTCGGACTCCACCCTGGCTCCCTGTGTTTTGGGTATGGCTCCAGCCATCCTGCCATCTCAGGGTACAGCCTGCCATCATTTTGCCTCAGGAAGCTTCCACTCGGGAGCAGCAGGACATTGGCAAGACCATCCCAGAGGTTCCCACTGAGGAAATCCCTCAAAACGCACATGCAAAAGGAGGCACTTTGACCCCCCCACTGGAGTCGGTCATGGAAGACACCAATTTGGAGGAAGGGGAAAGTTGCCCTCGGTCACCCCCGAGGATGTCATGGAACTCCTTTGCCAGTGTTGGCGGAGGTCTGCCCAGAAACCTACAGTGGATGAATCTGTGTTCCTCGAGACATTTGGTACAGGACCGTGTACTTCCTGTATGTCCCCTCATGCAGATCCGTTGGTGGATCTTGTAACATCTCGGGAGTGGAAGGAACCAGACATGGTGGAGCGCATCCCAAAGTGCCCGGATAAAGTTTTGAGACCACAGTCAGATAAGGCACACCTCAACAAGGGTTCCCCGGTTGATGCTATGGTGGTGGCAGCTGCCACTAGGAAAGAGCTCGCTCAGGCAAGCTCTATGGTTCATCCTTCTGACCAAGAGTCAAGGGCAATGGACCAATTTGGGAAGCTGGTATACCTTCAGCAACATTTTCTGTAAAAGCGTTGAATGACAGGGTACATGTGATTTGGCTGCAGTGAGACCTAGTGAAGGAGATCGCTTAGTCAGCCCCTGAGTCCATGTCAGCAGAGGAGAAGACGTTTTCCACTCATATGGCCACTCTGAAGTCAGTCATGAACACTTCTATGGGTCACTTCTCCCATGCTACATAGGCAGCTGCTAGAGCAGCTGGTACAGGCATTGTCATCAGGTGTCATGCCTGGATCCAGCTCGGCCAGTTTTCTGAACCTTTTAAGACATCATTCACCAATGCCCCATGCAATGGTTCCTCCCTTTTTGAGAAGTCGGTACATGAGACTTTAGTTCAGAATGAGAAGGATGGGAAGACTCTGCCATCAGGATCTGCTTCTCCACCCCTCAAAGATCCTTTTCTAGGAATCGGGGAGGGACTAAGAAGATGTGGTAGTCTGAGACTTTTCCCTGAGCCACTCAGGACTCACCTCCCCCCAGGGGCAGAGGGATATGATAGACCTTGCCCTAGAGGCAGAGGAGGTCACAGAAATTACAGGTATTGAGAACTTTTCTCAGACAGATCCACTCAGCAGCCCTGAAGGGTTACCTGACTGCTCATCTCTGGAGGCAGTCGGGGCCAGTTATCTCTACACCTAGCAAAGTGGGAGTCCATCACAACAGATCATTGGGTGTTAAAGATTATATCCAGAGGCTGTTGAATCCCATTCCTCAAGCCAACTCTACCACAGAAACATCTCCCGGACATTCCACCCATGTACAGGGAGGATGCAGCACTGGAAATAAAAAAACTGCTAAGAAAGTGAGTCATCCAACCCATCCCCCTCGACCACTCTGGATCAGGCATGTATTCCAGGTTCTATTTGGTGCCAAAAAAACAGGAGACCTAAGACCCATTTTGGATCTATCCACCTTGAACCTGTCAGTGGCCAAGGCGAAATTCTGGAAGGTCACACTTCAGTCTGTCCTGCCCTTTCTGCAGGAGAATAACTGGATGTGCTCGATCGACCTCCAGGATGCATACTATCATATCAAGATGGACAGGAGCTCTCGGAGGTTTCTCTGCCTCCGGCTAGGAGCCAATCATTATCAGTTCAGAGCACTCCCCTTTGGTCTCTCCACAGCCCCCACGGTGTTCACCAAAGTGATGTCAGTAGTAGCAGCTCACCTGAGGCTCCAGGGCATTCAGGTTTTCCACTACCTGGACAATTGGCTTTTCACTGCCCCTTCCAGCCATCAACTTTGTCAAGTGCGGATTTCCTTTCTTCTGCTAACTCAGTGGTTAGGCATCATCATCAATCTCAGCAAATCATCTTTGGCCCCAGTTCAGACATTAGGCTTCATTGAGGGTCGGTTGGACACAATTCAGACAAGAGTTTTCCTTACTCCAGACAGGATAACGCAGTCTGAAGCTACATGTTCTTTACATTCTTCAGACTCATTCTCTGACAGCAGAAGTGGTACTACAGGCGTTGGGGTCCATGGCGGCCACGATCAATCTTTTACCCTTGGAGCATCTTCACGTGCAGATCCTCCACTGTACAGAAAGGGTCCACTGAAGGATCTGCATTTTCACATGCAGATCCTTCAGTGGACCCTTTCTGTACAGTGGTCCCTGTTAGATCTTCCGTTGTCTCATCCTGTTCAAATCTCTCGAGTGTGCAAGGACTCTCTTCGGTGGTGGATTCATTCTCCAGACCTGGTCCGGGGATATCCTTTTTTCTCCCCATTCCCCCAAGGCCACGGTGACTACTGATGCCTCCCAGCTGGGGTGGGGGAGGCATTGCTCGGGAAGGACAGTTCAAGGCATGTGGTCCCCCTACGAGACCAGTTTGCTTATCAACGTCCTGTAGATGAGGGTGGTGCTTCTCACGTTGCAGGCTCTCCATGCCCATCTTCCCTCAGGAGCAATTGCTATCCAGTCAGAAAATGTGTCGGTGGTCTGGTACATCAACAAACAGGGGGGAACCAGATCTTACCCCCTTTGTCGCGAAGCCATGAGAGAATGGGAATGGGCAATCTTCACTGGCTGTTTTCTGGTGGCAATGCACATTCTGTGACGGTCCAACATTCTAGCGGACAAGCACAGCAGATCTTTCCTGATTCCTTAAAAGTGGTCTCTGAATCCTTCAGTAGCAGAACAGGTCTTTCACAAGTGGGGTCAGCCTTCCTTCGATCTATTCACCTCTGCTTCCAGTGCGAGATGCAGTGAGTTCTTTGCTCTGAATCCCCCTCAAGGGGAAGCCCCCAGAGATGCTCTGATTCATGCTTGGCCTCCTGGTCTTCTGCATGCCTATCCTCTTACCCTTGATACCAAAATTTCTTCAGAAAGCTCGCAAGCTGGGGAGCTTTGTGATCCTCTTTTTCTCATTCTGGCCTCGCCAGGTCTGGTTTTCCTCTCTGTGGTGTCATCTAGTGGCTCCACCATGGACGTTGGATCCAGTTCCGGATCTCATTTCTCCTCCATCGAGGATTCCCCATTCAGACCTGGACATTCTAAAGCTCACTGCTTGGTTGCTCCAGTTCCCATGATTTTCAGGACTCCCGGTTTATCTTCTCCCGTCAAAAGAATTCTGGTGGCAGCTCATAAGTCTTCCACCAGGAAGGTATACTGTAGCAAGTGGAACTGTTTTTGTGTATGGGCTTCGCAGCATGCATTGGGTCCTTTTACTGCTCCAGTTTCTACAGTGTTGGAATTCTTATTGGGGATTTTTCAACAAGGAGCTAGTTTGTCCACAGTCAAAGTTCAACTGGCTGCAATTTCTGTTTTTCATGTGGGGGAAAATATGGCTTCCTTGGCATGTTCAAAGCTTTGCAAGACTTTCCTTATAGGTACATTTCTTCTGAGACCCCCAGTGAAGGATCCTACACCACCTTGGGATCATGCATTAGTGCTTCAGGTTTTAGTTTTGCCTCCCTTTGAACCTGCAGCTTTGGTGGATCTGCAGTTTCTGTCCTGGAAGACTGCATTCTTAGTTGCCATTACTTCTGTCAGGAGAGTGTTGGAACTTCAGGCCCTATCGGTCAAAGTCCCTTATATGATTTTTCATAAGGACAGGGTGCCTTTGCGCACTAATCTATCTTTTCTTCCCAAATTAGCTTCAGGGGCTAACATTAATCAGATGATCAATCTCCCATTTTTATCCCCCAAATTTTCAAAATAAAGGAGAATATAAATTGCATTTGTTGGATGTACACAGACAGTTATGATTCTATTTGCAAAGGACAAAAACATTTCGTAAATCTGACCAGCTTTTTGATGTTCTTCATGTTTCACTTTTGCAGTCATCACGTTTGGGTTATCTGCTTGCAGTAGACCTCAGTCGGCCTGATTATCAAAGTCTTGAGTCCTGTGTCGTTTGCTGTCTCATCTTCCGTGATGTCAGGTAGTCAGGGGTATAAAGCATGCAGCCGATGCCATTACATCAGTCTTTCTAGTTGTGCGGTGCGCGAAGCAGAAGCAGTTTGCAAATGCCGGTCGGCCGACTCCTGAAATTTTCATTTTCGAGTTTCAGAACTGAAGTCTTCAACTAAAGCTAAGTACCCCATTGGGAAAACTTTTTCTTGCTCTAAACCAATATCAGTAAAAGTCAATAATTGTATTTCTTGTGGAAAGCAAATATCTAACAAGGATTTTCATTCGTACTGTATTCCTTGCCTAGGCCCTGACCACAACGTACCTCGCTGTCAGTTTTGTGCCTTATTTAAGCAAAAAACTATTTGTCGTCGGTATATTTATGCTTCTAAATATTTTGGTACTATGTTCAATTATCCAGATATGTCTTCGGTAAGTCATCCGACTATCGACGTTCTGAAAAAACGCAAAGATAAAGACAGAGACAGGCCGCCTAGGTCCAAAGCTGCCGACATTTCTCCTAAGCCAGTCGCCAGTTCACCGGTACTCGGTGAGGCGCTTTCGCAGCCCCTGATACCCGCTACTTCAGATTCGCAGGCCTCTACTAAGACCCATTCGGAGTCCGGTATGCCGCAAGATGCTTCACCTGTGGAATCTGCGGATGTCTCTACCTTGGATGGGTCCAGAGCCACTGTGCAGGCACTGGCTTCTGAGGGTGTATTCAGGCCTACTGACTTGCATATTAAACCAAAGCCATCTTCTTTTTCAAGGCCTAAAACTCAAACTATGCCCAGAAAACCGATGCCCAGACCGCATGGTCAGGCCTCTATGCCTAAAAAACAGATGATAAGAATGGCTGAAGACCTTATTACTTTAATCAGAGGAAGCCAGCCTTCCCCCTCTTAAGAGAACTAGGACTAAAATTGCTTGATACTTCAGGCCAGGATTCTGAAATGTCTGTTTCTTCTGAGGACCAGGATTTACCCTTATCTACCTATGAGTATTCTGATGCAGAGGACTCTATTCCCTCTGCCCCCCCCCAGAGGGTTTCTCTTTTGGTGAAACCCTGCATATTCTTGGGGAGCACTTTCGCTGGGAAAGCCAGTATTACTCTGATTCTAAAAAGAGGCTTAGGGATTTCTTACTCCTGCCCCAGCACAGGCCTTTAGCTATCCCTTCTGTACTAGACATTGTTGATGATGGCTTTTCTGAATCTAGCTTGGCCCCTGACTCTACCTCCTGCTCCCAGAAAACCTGATAGATATTACAGTGTTCCTGACTCTCAAGTTCCTTTTTAAAAATCCTACTGCGGATCCTTAGACCATTTCACAGGGACCCAAGGGCATCAAGGCTACTACTACCAAAAACCCTACCCCCCTCTGATAGAGACTCCATAGTTTGGTACTAGGCTATCTGCCCTGGGGCATTTGTAAGCCTAGCCATAGTGATGTGGCTTTCGCCACCCCATGAAATGGTCAAAAAATGCATAGAATAGATTTAGAATACTGTGCCTCTGCCTAGTAGTGACACAGTGAAGGTCCCCTTATATAATAGAATTAGTTTACTGTGCCCCTGTCTAGTAGTGACACAGATGTGACCCCTGGGGTAAACTTACGATCTCCCATCTACTCATCAAGATTTCTCTTGAAGAGAGTTAGTGAGGGGCTCTGCCTAACATGAACTGGGATTCTGTTCCAGAGCATGGGAAGCCTCTGGGTTATGAATCAATCCCTCCAGCATGTCCTATTCATACTTGTGCCGAGGTTTAAGTCTTTAGCTCTCGTGGTTCTGATGGATTTGGATTTTTTGAGGTGGAGCATGTCCATCAGTTCCTGATTGGACATGGCCTTGTACGTCAGGCACAGATCACCTCTGAACAGGTGGTATGCTACTGAATAGAGCTGGAGATTTCTTATTCCTGCCCCAGCGCAGGGCGCTGGACAGATGGGGTAAAAAAGTATACACTTCTGCAACTTTGGCCATTAGGGCCTTAAATTGCCAGTTTCATATGTTAAAGTATCAGCAGCATATCATTGGATTGCGTAAACAGAAAATGAGGTTGATTCCTGACTGTGCTGAAAATAAGGATTTACAGGATTTAATGCTTTCTGCTGAACAGGTTGGAAAGCATACTTTGCGATGTGGTTTTGATTCACTAGAGGCATCTTGCGGGGCTGCTGTCACTGGGTCATACTTAGAAGGCATACTTGGCTTAAGAGCAATCTTTGCCAGATCATGTTAAAGCTAAAATGCTGGATGCTCCCTTAAATCAGGTCCACCTGTTTGGCAACAAAGCAGAAGTTGTTCTTAAAAAGATGGAGGAGAAAAGCTAAATCTATGCAAACTGTTTAAGATTTCCTACAAGTACAGCCTCCGAGATTTAGTAGGTATTGGCCCTCTAAGAATTGTTTTTTTCCTGCCTCTTCCAGGCCTTGTCAGTCCAAACCCAGAACCAGCAGAACACCCAGGCTTCAGTCCCAGGGTATACACAGGACTAATCAGTGGGGTGCTCCCACTTTCAAATCAGGGAGTAGTAAGACCACCCTATGGTAAGCTGTCCCAATGACTTAACCTTAAAACTTCCCAGCACTTCTCAACTGACTGCTCTTTTAGGGGGAAAGATTGCTCTGCAGGCAAAAAACTGGGAACTCATTACCCAGGACAAGTGGGTTTTAAATATAGTTTCCCAAGGATACAGATTTCACTTCCACACATTGCAACCCCAAATGGTTGGCCAGATCTACCCCCAAATCAGTGGGCAGAGGCTCAAAAGCAAGTACTCACTCTCAAACATAAAGGCTATTCAATAAAAAATGACAGGTGCAGAAGCAGAAACACCAATCAACAAGAAAAAAGCTGCCTCCAGGCGCCAATAACTAGTCCCCGACTCCACAGTGATGTAGAAAAACAACAATAATAAAACTTCTCCAAACAACAAAGTCGGTCAAGCACTTTCGTCAGGATTGACTTCATCAGAACAAAGACATAGTACACTGAATCCCATTTTATATATTTTCCTTAATAGGTCAATCAAAATCAGAACTATTAAAATTTAGAAAAACAGTCTTAAAAAATCTATTGTTAAAATAGTTACACTTCTGAATACATGTGAGTACATATAAAAATACATGTAAAAAGATTCCTATCTAATGGAAAAGAGTGTAACTTATTTGAAAAATATTATTAAAAATGGAAAATATTTAAAGGAGAAAATTCTATAATCTATTAGCTCTAAACTTTAGTTCAGGTTTAATGCTAATGGATTCATTTATACCAGGAAACTCAGCCCCATTTAACCTGAGTTGCCATTTAGTTTCAGCCCTTAATAACTTGTTAGTCCAATCCCCCCCTCTAAAATCGGGAGCAACCACTTCCAAAATACCAAATTTAAAACCATGGAAGGGGTTGGATTTCATGTGTTTGGACAGAGCATTTCTTTCATCCTGTCTCCCAATACTATAACAATGCTCATAAATTATATGGTTCAACTTCCTTTCCGTCTTGCCAATGTAATAACATTGGCAGGACATACATAGGGCCAAATAAACAACAACACCACTAGTAGTACATGAACCAGATGCAAAAACAACTTCAATATCAAAGGGACTCAATTTGACCTTGGTACCCTCAAAGATATAACTACAGTACTCACAGGATCCACATTTATGGGTACCTTTCCTTTTAGAGTTCATAATAGATTTGTTCTCCAAAATATTTTTCAAATTGTTACTGACTCTGTAAACAGAGGTTCGGAACCCAAAACAGTTAACACGTCCCTGTTTCCCTTGAACATGGCCCAGTTATTTCTAATAATCTGTTTCACCTCTTTAGAGGTGTCACCATAAGTTAAAACCATAGCTTGGGTGAAATCCTTTGGTTCACTGTTTAACGGAAAAACTTCCTCTTCATTGGCCCCTAGTAATGGTTTGTATCTAATGTTCCATTCACTCAATACTTGATCCCTAATTTTCTTTAACAAATCCCAAGGATAACCTCGGTGGAGAAACAGGTCCATGACTAACCTAATTTCATCTTCTACAAGGGTAAGATTAGAACACATCCTTACTACCCTGACCATCTGTCCCTTAACAATATTCCTCTTGGTATAGGGTGGATGGTTGCACGAATATTCAAGGTAGTCGTTAGAAAAAGTGGGTTTTCTGTATACCCTATATTGAAAGGAGTTGTTACAAACATCTTTAAATAATTTAACGTCAAGGAAGTTGATCTCCATAGAATTACCATTCCCAGTAAATTTAAAATAGTCACAGATGTTGTTAATGTACTTAAGAAAGGGTTCAAAGGATGTTCTGTTTTTCCATAAAATAAATAGGTCATCCAAAAACCTTAAATACAAACACCATTCATTTTTGTAACAAGAATTAAATAAAAACTGAGTTTCCCAAAAGTACATGACTAAATTAGCAAAAATGGGGGCACAGCTGTTGCCCATAGCCACCCCTTTTACTTGTCTGTAGAATTCCCCCTCAAAAGTAAAAAAATTATTCTTCAACACAATTTCCATTAATTCCAGTATGAAATTAATCATACTACCACTAAGGTTAGTTTTTTTTACTAATACGTCGTTAAAAAATTCCAATCCAACATCATGGGGAATGGAAGCAAAAAGGTCAACAACATCTATGGTTGAAAAATAAAGATCATTGCTAAAAAGTTCCTTCTTGACTTTCCTCAAGAAATCCCAGGAATCAATAAGTACATGGTCTAAGGGTATCAAAGCTTGTTTAACCTTCCGGTCAATAAACACCCCCAATGGGTAGGTAATACTGTTGTGTCCAGAAATTATTAATCTATAGGGGGGGGGGTCTTCCCAGTTTTTATGGGTTTTAGGAATACCAAAAGCAATAGGTATCACTGGATGTTCCACATGAAGAAAATTAAAAACATCTTCTTTAATGACACCTTGGTATAGGGAATCCTCCAAAAGAAACTTAATCTTTCTATAACTCAAATGGATTTCATTCCTGGAGGCTACCTCATATTTGGTGTTATCATTCAACATACTAGTAATTTTATTATTGTAGTCTACCACATTGGTGATGACCATACCCCCACCTTTGTCAGGTTTCATGAACCTGACATTCGGGTTGTTCCTTAATTGTGAAAGTAAACTCTTCTCCGCCAAAGTAAGATTGTGTCTCCTGTAACAGTGAGTCCTTAGAACCTTAAAAATCTCCTGACAACTAACATTCTCAAAGGAATGCAAAATGGGCATAAGAGGTGGGTTATAACAACTTTTCTTGTAGATAATAGGGTTTCTAATAACATTTTTGTTTGTTTTTTTTTCTCTATTCAGAAGTTTGAGATTTAATTTTCTAACAAACATTTTAATGTCCAATAAGATTTTACTACTTTCGTCCCTAATAGTGGGCACAAATTTCATTCCTTTCATTAAAAGGTGAAAAGATCCTTACAAACTGGGAAATCTGCATAGTTGTAAATCTTAAAACCTCTGTATAAGAAAACAATGTTGTTGGTATTAGTTATAACCTCTTCATTGTCATTTCTACCCCTGTGGACCTGTCCTAGTCGTAGCTGTTCTTCCTTCTGTAAGGGGAATTCCTGTATTTCTGCCTCACACCTCCTTCCCCCCGAGGGCCTAAAAAATCTTTATCTTGTCTAGTCTGGTTTCTATTCTAGATCCTTTCGGATCTTCTAAGGGGTGGAAACTCAACGTCATATTCATTGTCATCAGTACCAACCCTATTGCTAGCACCATTCTCATTGGGAAACTGAGAATGAACAGGTGCATTACCCCTATCTAAATCTTTATCCAAGTAGGCTTTAGGAAAAGGGTAGGCCAGACCATTCCTATATTCAAATTCATCTCTAGAAAGCTTATTCTTTTTCCTAAAAATGTTATTGTTAAGCTCATTCTCCACTTTGTCAAAAATAGTATTATATCTAAATGAATAGTGGTTAAAATATCTATCATCTACCACAGCTTTGTTAATTTCATCAATTTCTCCCAAGAGTTCTCCAATCTTTTTATTGTTAATATTGACAATAAATTCCATTAATTCCACCCCATGCCGGTCAAACATTTGAATTAAATCTTCACATTCAGGATCACTTTTTTCAAACCATTAGGAAATTTAAACATACGAAGGCCCTTAGGGACCCGTTTTTTTCTTATACATTCCCTTAAATAAGAATTATCAAATTGCAGAGACCTAACTTTGTGCATCTTAGTTTCAAGAGTTACTAACCTATTGTCCATACTGTTTTTATCAGCTTGGTTGTTGTTACCAAAAAACGAATAATCTCTTGTTGTCCATTCCTTCAAACGATCGTGCACAGAGTAAAGTCCATTACCATCATTTCTATTCTCTGTGTTATTTACTCCGTTAACGCCAGTTCCTTGAATAATGGTTTCCTTTGAATGCCCCATACTGGAAACAGCCCCTCACAAAACCGGAAGTACTCCTTATCTTTGGTTCCCCACACTGTTACCAGGTCCATTGTTACAGGAAGTATTAGTATTTTGAAGACGTTGAACAGCATCCTGCAATTCAGTGACTTTTTCAGTTAAACTTAATATTAACTGAAATAAATTGTCATTGTTGACACCAGATTGTTGTCCACATAAGAAAGGAGGAGAATTTAATTCCTCCTTGAAAACTGTCGAAAGATTGTGGTTGTCCATACCAGAAACATGGGTCTAGTAGGCACCAAAGCACCCGAAATCCACTAATAAAAAATGACAGGTGCAGAAGCAGAAACACCAACCAACAAGAAAAAAGCTGCCTCCAGGCGCCAATAACTAGTCCCCGACTCCACAGTGATGTAGAAAAACACTTTAATAATAAAATTTCTCCAAACAACAAAGACGGTCAAGCACTTTTGTCAGGATTTACTTCATCAGAGCAAAGACATAGTACACTGAATCCCATTTTATACAGTTTCCTTAATAGGTCAATCAAAATCAGAACTATTAAAATTTAAAAAAACAGTCTTAAAAAATCTATTGTAAAAATAGTTACACTTCTGAATACATGTGAGTACATATAAAAATACATGTAAAAAGATTCCTATCTAATGGAAAAGAGTGTAACTTATTTGAAAAATATTATTATTAAAAATGGAAAATGTTTAAAGGAGAAAATTCTATAATCTATTAGCTCTCAACTTTAGTTCGGGTTTAATGCTAATGGATTCATTTATACCAGGAAACTCAGCCCCATTTAACCTGAGTTGCGATTTAGTTAGAATTTAGAAGGAGCTTTTTAGCAATGATCTTTATTTTTCAATCATAGATGTTGACCTTTTTACATGATGTTGGATTGAAATTTTTTAATGACGTATTAGTAAAAAAAACTAACCTTAGTGGTAGTATGATTAATTTCATACTGGAATTAATGGAAATTGTGTTGAAGAATATTTTTTTTTACTTTTGAGGGGGAATTCTACAGACAAGTAAAAGGGGTGGCTATGGGCAACAGCTGTGCCCCCATTTTTGCTAATTTAGTCATGTACTTTTCGGAAACTCAGTTTTTATTTAATTCTTGTTACAAAAATGAATGGTGTTTGTATTTAAGGTTTTTGGATGACCTATTTATTTTATGGAAAAACGGAACATCCTTTGAACCCTTTCTTAAGTACATTAACAACATATGTGACTATTTTAAATTTACTGGGAATGGTAATTCTATGGAGATCAACTTCCTTGACGTTAAATTATTTAAAGATGTTTGTAACAACTCCTTTCAATTTAGGGTATACAGAAAACCCACTTTTTCTAACGACTACCTTGAATATTCGAGCAACCATCCACCCTATACCAAGAGGAATATTGTTAAGGGACAGATGGTCAGGGTAGTAAGGGTGTGTTCTAGTCTTACCCTTGTAGAAGATGAAATTAGGTTAGTCATGGACCTGTTTCTCCACCGAGGTTATCCTTGGGATTTGTTAAAGAAAATTAGGGATCAAGTATTGAGTGAATGGAACATTAGATACAAACCATTACTAGGGGCCAATGAAGAGGAAGTTTTTCCATTAAAAAGTGAACCAAAGGATTTCACCCAAGCTATGGTTTTAACCTATGGTGACACCTCTAAAGAGGTGAAACAGATTATTAGAAATAACTGGGCCATGTTCAAGGGAAACAGGGACGTGTTAGCTGTTTTGGGTTCCGAACCTCTGTTTACATACAGAGTCAGTAACAATTTGAAAAATATTTTGGAGAACAAACCTATTATGAACTCTAAAAGGAAAGGTACCCATAAATGTGGATCCTGTGAGTACTGTAGTTATATCTTTGAGGGTACCAAGGTCAAATTGAGTCCCTTTGATAATGAAGTTGTTTTTGCATCTGGTTCATGTACTACTAGTGGTGTTGTTTATTTGGCCCTATGTATGTCCTGCCAATGTTATTACATTGGCAAGACGGAAAGGAAGTTGAACCGTAGAATTTATGAGCATTGTTATAGTATTCTGAGACAGGATGAAAGAAATGCTCTGTCCAAACACATGAAATCCAACCCCTCCCATGGTTTTAAATTTGGTATTTTGGAAGTGGTTGCTCTCGATTTTAGAGGGGGGGATTGGACTAACAAGTTATTAAGGGCTGAAACTAAATGGCAACTCAGGTTAAATGGGGCTAAGTTTCCTGGTATAAATGAATCCATTAGCATTAAACCCGAACTAAAGTTTAGAGCTCATAGATTATAGAATTTTCTCCTTTAAATATTTTCCATTTTTAATAATATTTTTCTTTTTTTTTCAAAAATTTTTTTATTATTTTACAGATACAAAGAACGCATGCATAGTAAAAAATACAAAGCATACCTCAGTTAGAAACATGTAGATGAATATGTATAAAGTACAAATGCAACGTACAGAGGAAATGACAAGAATATAAAACAATAGGAGGCATCTTGACCTATTTAAATAATAAAAAAAAAAAAAAACACTATTTACATAAAAAAGGGATGCTACCTAGAAAACATATAAACAGTACTAAAAAGAAAGTTGTAAATGTAAAATAACAACTCCCCAGTGGATATAACTTGGAGGGGAAGGCAATGTCTAAAAAGAGAGAGAAAAAGAAAAAGAAGGGGAATACATAAGTAGATAAGTAGTGGATAGATAAATAACAAGTTCCGAAGGAAATATCAAATAGAGTGTGGAGATAAAGTATTAGTCACATAAGATTACATCTAATAGGCATTTCCAGAGTTTGGTGAAATAGGCTTTCTTCCCAGGATAAGTAATAACAAGTTTTTGTGCTGATATATGTTTGATTGCCATCTCTTTGAGACCCTGCCAACTCATTTTTGTGCGATCCATCCAATTATTAGTGATGTAAAGTTTGATTAGAGAGCAGAGAGATATTAGAATGTGTAGGTGTAGTTTGGGCATCTTAAAAAGAGGAATATTTAATATGGCTGTTTGCCAAGAGAGCGTAGAATTATAGTAACCCATTTTTTTAAGTCGCACTTTGAGAGAACACCATAGTTTATAAGAATGGTTACAATACCACATAATATGGAGAAGATCTGCTCTCAAACAAGGGCAACATGTACAAGCAGGGGAATTATTAGAATTAAATTTATTGAGTATTACAGGTGTATAATATGCATTGTTATTCAACATTAGTTGGGTGTATAGTAGTTTTTTGAAGGGGGCGAGTTCTAAAGTGGTTTTATGGCTTGAAACTTTTGATCCTGCGTGATAGAAGATCCTAAATTGTCCCAAAAAGTGGAGAAAAGGCAGTTATTATTGTATAATAAAGGTTTTAGTAATTTGTAGGAGGAGGAAATGTTTTTTTTAGGGTTAGAAAGTGTAGAAATAATTTCAGATAGTTTATTAATTTCCGTGAATCAGGTGGAATGTAGACGATTTGTGAGGATATGATTTCTCGTAATTGACGGAGAATGACTGTGTATTTATTATTGGCCCTGAGAGTTATACGTAATTCTGCTAACGAGAGGGAATTATGTTTGAGAAGATCCCAAACTGTAAGGTCTGTGATGAGGGGGAATTTAGAGAGATCAAACGGTTTATTGTTGATTTTAAAATTAGGATTAAGATGTAATGGTTGTAGAAGGGGAAGAGAATTTTCAAGGTTAATGTCTTTAATTAATTTTTGGAATAGTCTAATTTTATGCTTTAGTAAGGGGAGTAACTTGGAGTTGCATAGAGAAATATTGGAGAGAAAAGGGATAGCTCTCGGGTTTATTTTATTGGAGGTAACATGACAGTGCCATATCTTCAACCAGGCAGGAACATGATTGTGTGGATTAGTATTCATGTTTGAAATGGACCAAAGTCTGTTTGAGCAAATAATCGAATAGTAAAGATGGAAGTTTGGAAGGCCCACCCCTCCTTTTTCTTTAGGAAAAGTAAGTTTAGAGTAAGATATCCTGACTTTCTTGGGAAACCAAAGAAATTTTGCTATGTCTTGGTTGAATTTGGAGAAAAGATTATTCGATATCATTATATTCGTAGCGTTAAATTGATAGAGTAGTCTCGGTAGAATATTCATTTTCACAATGGCCACTTTAGAGAGAAAAGCTAAATTCAAGAGTTTCCATCTTTGTAAGTCTTGACATATAATAGCCCAAGATTTTAGTAAATTGTTTTGAAGAATAGAGGCTTGATTATGATCAAAATTGATGCCAAGATACTTGATAGTATAAGAAATATGAAAGGAAGATTCAGGGAAGAAAAAAGATTTATGAGAGTCAGGATTAATTGGAAAGATATGTGATTTTTTCTTATTAATTTGGAGGCTAGAGACGCAAGAAAAGTTATTAATTGCATTTATAATTTTGGGAAAGTCAGAGTTGGGATATTGAAAGTATAAATTCAAATCATCAGCAAAGGCCGATAATGCAACTTGTGTATTTAATATTCTGGGAATCATATGGTGCGTGTTCTGGACAATGTAAAGAAAGAAAGGTTCTATAAATATATTAAAGAGGAAAGGAGATAATGGACAACCTTGTCTTGTTCCGTTAGTAATCAGAATCTTATCAGAAGTTTTTTTATTTATATATAGGGAGGTGTAAGAATCTGTATAAAGAATTCTGATCATATCTGAAAAAGTTTTTGGAATATTAAAATGGGACATGGTGGAGAAAAGAAAATTCCAATTAACTCTGTCAAATGCTTTTGAAGCGTCTAAAGTCAAGGCATATATTGGATTTTTATCTCTTTTAGTAAAGTGCATTAGAGAATCCAGGGTTAAAGTATTGTCCCAAGTGTGTCTGTTGCTCATAAAACCAGCTTGATCGTGAGATATTAAGTGAGGCATTATCTTTTTGAGTCTGTTGGCCAAGATGGCGGCAAATATTTTAATATCTACATTGATAAGCGAGATGGGTCTGTAACTATTAGGATCCGTTTTTTCATGATTATTTTTTAAGATTAGAATAGTTTTTGAGGTATTCCAGTGCAAGTCAGTAATACCGTTTTTTATAATAAAGTTAAAAACCTTAAGAAGAATAGGGGCAATTTTTAAACTAAATGTTTTAAAAAAGTTAGTAGTAAAACCATCTGGGCCAGGAGATTTACCTAATTTGAGATTTTTAATAACATTTTGAATCTCCAGAATATCAAATGGGGCAGATAGCAGAGAGGACTGATCAAGGTTAATAGAGGGGACAGTGATTGAGTTGAGAAAAGTTTCTATTTTAGGGTTTAAGGAATTGTGTTCATTTTGGCTATAGATAACAGAGAATAATTCATGAAATAATTGAATTATTTCAGAGTCTGATTTGTAGAGTTTCCCCTTGTATTGGAGAATGGAAATTTTGGCTGCACCATTGTTGTTTTTAAGTATTCTAGCAAGAGTTCTCGAGGGAATTTGAGCCCATTCAGAATATGTTGCAATGAGTCTTTGTTCCTGAAGTGAGTAGGCATGTGAGTGCAGGTCGATTAATTCTTTGCGTGTTGCTTTGATCGAGTCTTCTGTATTTGGGTCCGAATGTGTTCTCTGTTTTTTTTCCAGGGAAGCTAGAGTTAGGAGCAAGTCAGATTCTTTTTTCTTATTAAGTTTTTTAAAGAATGAGGCTTTACTTATTAAAAATCCTCTCAGCTCTGCCTTGCATGCTGCCCATTGCATATCTGGTGTAATTTGGGAATTTTCTAGATTAGAATATAGGTCAGTGAGTGTAAAGTTAATTCTGTTCAGTATCTCCTTGCTGTTTAAAAGATTGTTATTGAGAGACCAGTTAGAATAGGAAGGTGTAGAGTGTGTAAAGATAATTTTAAAGGATATTCTAGCATGATCTGATAGGAATCTAGGTTCACTGTTGAAGATGTTGTTAAATTTAGAAAAGAAGTTGGAGACAAGAAAAAAGTCAAGACGTGACCATAATTTGTGACAATTGGAGTAAAAGGTGTATATGTTGTCTTTGGTTAAGATATTACTAAATGCAATAGCATCCATAAGATAAAAGTCTGACATAAGTTCTTCTAAAGCTACTGAGGCTTGAAAGTTATATGATAAGGAATTACTGGTACGATCTAAATTAGGATTGATAACAGCGTTCCAATCTCCGCCTATTATATATAGATAATTTTGGAACGAATTAAGGATGTTATAAATTCCTAAAATGAAGGTGTGTTGTTGAGAGCAGGGTCCGTAAAGATTGAGAAAAAGGACTTGTTTAGTAGTGTCAGGGATAGTAGAGGTAAAATAACACCATCTGCCATATTTGTCGGATTTGGTTAGATTAATGGTGCCCTGAAATTGTTTCTTGATAATAATAGCAACCCCCTTGGAGTTTGTGCTATCCCCATCAGCTATGATAGTTCTAATCCATTTTCTGGAAGAGATTTTGTCCCAATCTTCTTTTGACAGATGAGTTTCCTGAAGGAAACAAATATTGGCCTGGGATTTAAAGATAAGATGAAGTAATAGTTTTTTTTTTGCGGGGTTTTGTAATCCTTTAACATTCCAACTATCTATAGTCCAACTCATGGAAACAAATAGTAAACTGTGAATATTGAAGGAACATTAAGACTAATGATTGTTAAAGAATATAGGAGCGGGAAAGAGTGCAGAGAAGGAAATGCCATAAGATTTAATAGGGTGGGGTGTATATAAATCTGTGGAGGTAATGTCTTTAGAAACCATTTAAACAAGACTGAAAAGGTAGCAAGATACTTCTTCTTACTGTCCCCAGTGCCTAACCACCCAGTCCCCTTGAAAAAAGAAGTATATAAAACAAAAAAAACATAATAAAACCTGTACATTATTATACATATGTACAAAAAACAATAATTCCAACTAAGCGTCAACTTAGAATGCCAACAAAACACACAAGGGCATCAAAGTGACCAAATATTAATGTTATATGTAAGCTATAGGAAGTCCTAGATTAATATAACTCAACAAACAGATGTGTTAAACAGCCTGAGTTATTCTACATCTCAAACATGTAACATTATCTGAGAATAAAACAGTTATCTACTAGGGATAATATTATGTGATAGTAAAAGAGCTAAAGGAAACAAAAGGGAGAAAATTTAAGGAGTTGATAAATTTATAATAGAGCACTGCATTTAACATGTTGAGATATAATATATCTATAAAGTATACTCAGACAAAACACAAGTGCAGTATCACAGCTAACAGCTTGCCATCAATAATTATATAGGTAGGCAGCTGGATATATGTGGTTTCATATAAAAGTTATATCTATATAACATAAAACATTCTATAAGGATAGTTAAATAAGGTAGGTACAAATCTGTGCACATTTGGGGGCCATATCATAAAAGAGACACTATAGCCCATGGAGTGCATAATTTGTGGTGTAAAAGTAAAAGAGTATGAGGGTCAGAAAGATGTATAGCGTCATAAACAAAACATGGATTTAGGAGATGAAGTGTGTCCAACCTAATAAATACATAAAACAGCTATAACTACGAACAAACATGTTTTCTATGAGGATATGTCAGCCTCCATCAGTTTGCAAACAAAATTATTTGCTCTGAACAAATAGAATGCTCTGCTCTTCCTGGGTATTAAGGAATGTAAGTGGTAAGATGTGTTTTTCCTGATGTAAAAGAAGCTAGTAAAGCTAGTGTAGTGGTTAATACATCATCCTTGTAAGCAAAAACTCTCATGTTCAATTCCTACCATTAACTTGAACATTATATGTAGAATTGAAATAATGGTTAAGGTCTTACCCTCATCAACAAGAGGTACATAGTATCAAAAATATTTATATGCATATTCTACTAAAACAACTAATAAGAGCATACAGATTTATATTGTAAACTATTCTGAGTATATATAAATGCACTGCTATATGATATATGGTAACACTTTATGCAGGTGAAGTGATGAACACAGGAAAGCTGTTAATAACACATAGCAAAGAACACAGGAGAAAGCTTTTAATGTTGCCATGACAGCAAGATTTGTCAAAAAACAGTTAAACTAGCGACAACATAATGTAAATTACAAGCAGGAGTGTTTTAAAAATGAGAGCAGCAAGCAGTGAAAAACTGTATTATAGGGGAAAGTAGATAATTATTACTGTAGACTTAAAGAATTTCAATTATACATCAAGCATGCTTATATAGGTTTTCATGTATAAGACCTGTTGCAAGCATGCTAATAAAGACAAGGTCTATCTGACAAGATATTTCTAGCTTATATGAGTAGCTAATATTGATTTCAGTATCATGTTACAGCTATGACATGTTCTTTTCAAGCAAACAGTGGACATCTATCGATCTGATATTCTTAACTGTCAACTTCCTTCCTAGCTGTGCCCTTTCTCTCATAATCTATTATAATTCTAATTGTACCTCTGTCATATATTGAGGTATACTGAGAAAGGAAAAAAAAAAAAAAAAAAGAAAAGGGTACTAGTGACTGTTGGCTTCATAATGCATAGAGGTGAAATCACGACTATGACCCAAACGAGCCATTATTAAATAGTTGACAAGATATAGCAGTTAGCCAGGAAGGATATATGTGCGTGACCATAGCCAACTTGTATTTTTCGAGGAATGCTTATGTCTACAGTGCTGCCATCTAGTGGAGATTAGGAGTTTTAGAAGTCGTAGGGCTAAAGCAAAAAAAAGAAAATAAAAAAATAAAAATAATTAGAGACCTAATAAGCAGAGTATGTGTTCGGAAAAAACAGTTAACTGACTATACTCAGTCTCCGGTCATCTTTTATGGGAATATTAAAGTTATTACCGCTCACAGTGTAAAGAAAACAGCTATTTGGCATTGTGTGAGCGTTTATGTAGAGGCTAAAAGCTGAAGGACGTACTATAAGCGCGTAGAGAGTTAACGAACGTATTTTCGTGAACTCATGAGGGTTACCTGCTAAAGAAACCCTACAGCACACAGGAAGTCATGAATATGTTCCTATTAAGCGAGAAAGAACTTAACAACAAAAAACGGAGCTCTTTATAAGGTGTTCAGTGGTAAAAGAGCGACCAAAACCATAATGAAAAAGAGGGCTTTATGATGTGTTAGTAAGCGGATTACAGACCATAACTTCAGGTAAGTCAGAGAATTCTGTAAACGGCTTAAAAGCCAAATAAGCCTTGTCGGTGTAGCTTCAATTAACTGGAGATTTGTCAAAAGCCTTAATAAAGGCTTCTCTTGCTTCTTTAAGTGAAGTGACTGAGAATTTAATGTCATTAACGTAAAAGATCAAATTGTTGGGATAGCGCATTTGGAAGCGAATGTTCCTTTTGATGAGGTCAGAGCAAAACGGAGCCAGTTTCTGTCTGTTCTCTTTAATGGCAAGGGGTAGATCTTGTGAAAAGGTAATTTTATTGTTGTTCCACATAAAGACTTTATGTTTTTTGGCTGCAGATAAGATCTTTTGAGCAATTTGGTAGTTGAGCAACTTTGTATATATTTGACGGGGAGTGGAGGTGTCTTGACGCTTGTATAGTGCACGATGGGCTCTTTCGATGATGATTTCAGGATTTTCTCCATCGAGGTGTAAAAGTGATTCAAATATCTGCTTTGTGATGTTGAGGAGACCTTGATTGTCATAGTTCTCTGGGAGACCTCTTATAAGAATATTGTTCCTCCTACTTCTTGCCTCTAAATCAGTTAGTTTCAGTTGCAGATCTGTTATGACAGAAGATTTGGCATTTATAGCATCAGTAAGGGATTGTATTTGTAGTTCATTTGACTGAGTTTTTTGTTCAAGTGTGTCCACTCTTTCAACAATTTGGGTGATGGATTTACTTATAGTAGTAAGCTGTTCTGAGAAGTTTTGTATAGCTGAGTGTATAGGTTGCAGGGCCTGTTTTAACTCATCCATGTGGAAGCTGAGATCTTCATTAATACTGGAGTTATTTTTGTTAGATTCCATGATCTGTTTATTTGTTTTTTGTCTTTTGGATAGATTTTCCTTTTCTGGTGAAAAGATTGCTGAAGATTTGGCTTTTGTTGTTTGTGTCTCCATTGTAATAGGTTCATTTGAAGATTTTAACTGTCTGGCCATGTGGTCCTCTGAATGCTGCAACTGCGAGCAGGCCTTGTAAAATTCTTTGAGTACTACACTTTTGAAGAAGAGTAAGTAATTTAAGACTGTCTTACGAAATTTCAGAAGTTATAGATGATGAACAATCCAAGCTGATAAGTATGTAGAGTCTTTCTTTGTTTGTACGGACGTCCACAAGCTTTTAGTGATATAAAAAAGATTTAGAACAGGTAAATGAAATGAGGAGCCCTGTGTGTAAGCTGTTCACTAGCCGACCACCATTTTGGAATCCATTTTTAATAATATTTTTCAAATAAGTTACACTCTTTTCCATTAGATAGGAATCTTTTTAAATGTATTTTTATATGTACTGACATGTATTCAGAAGTGTAACTATTTTTACAATAGATTTTTTAAGACTGTTTTTTTTAAATTTTTATAGTTCTGATTTTGATTGACTTATTAAGGAAACTGTATAAAATGGGATTCAGTGTACTATATCTTTGTTCTGATGAAGTCAATCCTGACGAAAGCACTTGACCATCTTTGTTGTTTGGAGAAGTTTTATTATTAAAGTGTTTTTCTACATCACTGTGGAGTCGGGGACTAGTTAATGGCACCTGGATAAAGGCTATTCAAACTGTACCAGAAGAGGAAAAGGGACAAGGTTTCTACTCGAGACTTTTCCTGGTCCCCAGAAAAGACAACTCTTGGCTTCCTATCCTGGACCTTTCCATATTAAACACCTTTTTGGTGATTCCAAAATTCAAGATGTTAACTCTTCACCAGTTACTTCCTGTGCTAGGCAAAGATGCTTGGCTAGCAACACTGTATTTGAAAAAAGCTTACCTGCACTTCCCAATCAGGGAATGTTGCAGAAGATACCTATGCATCAAAGCAGGCTATATGCACTATCAGTTCTCTGCACTGCCCTTTCACTTATCTACCACACCAAGGGTATTCACAAAGTGCCTAGCTCCAGTTGTTGCATTTGCAGGCAAAGAAATATTCAAATATGCCCATACCTGGACGATTGTCTAATTCAGGAAGAAAGCCAGGACTTACTTTTGAATCATCTGGAATTTGTACAAAAGGTGCTAACTTGTCTGGGGTACACCATAAATGAAAATAAATCACATCTGGTACCCTGTCAACATATTATATTCCTGTGAGCAAGCTTGAACACATCTTCCCAGATGACTTTCCTCACTCCAGAGAAACAAATTAATTTGACAACTTCAATCTAATGGCCACAAAAACCCTGCTATCTGCAAGACAAATACTGCAAGCATTGGGGTGCATGGCCTCCTGCATTCTACTGATCCCATATGCAAGACTGCATATGAGGAAACTACAATGGTATCTAAAAAGTCTATGGTGTCAATATTCTCAGGATCTAGAAGCAATGATCACTGTCATACCTTGCCTACAGTTAGAGTTCCTTTGGTGGAAAGAGGCCTGCCACCAAAACAAGGGACACCATTCACTCTACCTCCTGCAGCCCAAACCCTAACAACAGATGCAATAGACTATGCATGGGGGGCTCACCTGGCAGGGAAGTGCATTCAGGGAAAATTGAACCCAAGTCAAATGCACTTGCATATCAGTCAAAAAGAAATGTTAGCTGTACAGAATGCTCTGACAACCTTCAAGGACCACATTCTCCCAGGACAATTAATGGTAAGGATGGACAACACCACTGTTATGTAGTATATAAACAAGCAGGGGGGTATGCATTCTTATCCCCTTTGCAGACTAGCCATAGCTCTGTCGAACACATCCTTGAGCTACCAAGTACATCTACAGGCTCAATTCCTGCCAGGGAAACTAAATACACTGGCAGACGGACTCAGCAGAAATCTCATGGAACCACACGAGTGGAAACTGGAACCAAAGATTTTCAACATGATAAACAAATGGGGGAGCCCAGATGTAGACCTGTTTGCCTCCCCCCAGAACTACCAATTGGACAAATTCTGCGCAAGGAGTCTCCACAAACAAGCTTGGAAAGTGGATGCTCTGTCCTTCAGCTGGAAAAATCTATCAGTTTATGCCTTTCCTCCTCTGCTTCTCCTCTCCAAAGTACTACTAAAGATCAAACTGGACAAACCAAGGGCGATACTGATTGCACCAGACTGGCCACGCCAACACTGGTACCACCTCTTGTGCAGTTTGTCACTGCTGGCTCCATGGCACCTGCCTCAGACCCCTACCTTGCTGTCACAGCAGGAGAGACAGATTCTGCACCCTCAGTATCAAGCCCTGACCCTGGCAGCCTGGCTAATTTACTAATCTCCCCATTACCATCCCTCAGCAAACAAGTGTTGGATGACATTTTGGAGGCAAGGAGGCCTAGTACTAGACATTCTTATGCTGAAAAACGGAAAATATTCTGTGACTGGAACCAAACTCAAGGGATGGGCACAGCAGTGCCCAATTTACCTCAGATTATTCAATACTTAAGTGAGATGCTTCACAGGGTCCTTTCTTTTTCCTCCATCAAAATTCACGCTACAGCCATTTCAACTCATTGCAACACAGAACCACCCCTCTTCTCTCATCCACTGCTCAAGCAGTTCCTCAGAGGGGCCAAAAACTTAAGACCACCCAGGAGTGCCCCAACTCCAGCCTGGGACCTTAACGTTCTATTGGAAAAGTTCACTCTTCCTCCTTTTGAGCCAGCTGCAAGTGCAGAGCTAAATTTTCTTTCTTGGAAAACAGCCTTCCTTTTAGCAATTGCTTCAGCAAGAAGGGTATCTGAACTACAGGCCCTTATATTTAATGCGGACAGGGTGTCCCTCAGGACCAATCCCTCATTCATGCCCAAGGTGGTATCCAGTGTGGCTCTTAATCAGTCCATTCATTTGCCAACCTCCTTTTCTAATCCACAGAACACAGGGGAAAGGATACTGCACTCCTTAGATGTGCACAGACAACCTAGATTTTACTTGAACAGGACTAAACCTCAAAGGAAATCTGATAAACTGCTGGTGGCATTTGCTGCAGGGGCAGAGGGGAAGGCTATTTCAAAGCAAACCATTTCTAAATGGATAGGCCATTGCATTCATTTCTGCTATAAGCACCATGGAAAACCTATCCCACAGGGGATTAAACCCCATTCAACTAGGGCTGCATCTACCTCTGCAGCCTTTCTCAGGGGTGTACCTACCAGGGACATCCTAGAAGCTGCTACCTGGAGTTCTGTACATACTTTCACCAAGCATTACCATTTACCAATTTTCTCTAAATCCAGAGCTGGCTTTGCCACTGCAGTCTTGCTGGGCCTTATAGCTGGTCCTAATGCTATCTAAATGCCTCCTCCCATCCTTAGCTTTGGGAATATACCCAAATGTGATGACTGCAACAGTGAAATACGAAGAACCATAGTACCGTTGTCTACACTTACCATAAATGTAGATGTTTGAATGTATTCACTGTTGCAGTCCTGGTTACCCTCCCTCCAGCCCCCTGTTTTCTTTTGACTATTCCTTACTCTCCTTTACTATGCTTAAAAGCTTTTTGGTGTATTTGCTTTTTTGTTGGAGGTGTAACCTTATATAATTGCTTTCCACTGGGGGCACCTGACCTCTGGGGCAAGGAAAACTGATGGAATGGCGTCGGCTGCATGCTTTATACCCCTGACTATCTGACGACACAGAAGATGAGACCGCAACCAACTCAGGACCCAAGACTTTGATAATCAGGCCAGCTGAGGGCTGCTGCAAGCAGATAACCCAAATGTTGTAATGACTGCAACAGCGAATATACTACAAAATCTACATTTATGGTAAGTGTACACAACTGTACTTTTCTTACTCCAAACCCTTTTTAGGGAAACTAATTTCCAAAGTTAATATTGCTCATTGGTTTCCCCAATGTATCATTTGAGCATATTCTTTCAGGGGGATTTCCCACCATGTCAGGAGAAAGCACATTCTACCAGATCTATGGCCACTTCAGTAGCTTTTTGGTCCAGAGTTTCGTTGGATGATATTTGTTCTGCAGCTACTTGGCCCTCATCTAATACTTTCATTTCACATTATAAATTGGACATCGTATCCAGGAACAGGGCATCCTTTGTCTTGGCCGTGCTCCGGAATATCCTTCCATGAGAGCCTCCCAGGTGTTTAGTAGCTGGGGACTCTGTCTCACAGGTTGAAGATCAAATGAAGAAAACTGCTTCAGATAAAGAAGTCATGAACTCACCATAACATTCCATCAGAGTAGTAGTTCTTCATTTATCTTCAACCATCCACCCCTCCTTCCCCGGCCTTGTCTGAACTGTTTTGTGGGCTATATAAGTATAGGTGGTGGACACCTTCGGGGTGCCCTTTTGTCCTTCTCTTTGTTCCAGAGTTTTTTTCTGGTAGTGACAAGTTCCTGTTGGCTCAAGTGTGAGTAATGGATTGGGCAGCAAACACAATCTGAAGGGAGGAAGGAGACAGGGGCATTATGAGTAAGGAGAGGAGCTTTGAGCTCAGATCAGGTGCTGGGTATGCGGCCGAGTCAGATCTGTGAACCCAGGGGTTGAAGACAAATAAAGAACAACTACTCAGATGGAACGTTATGGTGAGTGCATAATTTTTTTTTTTTTAAATCAATGATGGGTCGATAAAGGCTGAATAAAGTGGCACTCTATCTTCCTTGGACCTGGATGCCATGCCCTTGCTTATAAGTTGGTCAGTACAGAATGAATTTCTTACTACCTTGGCTACATGTTGGTCAAAGACCAGATTACTGTCTAAATGTGTTCCCAAATACCTGACTACTGGGTCAACTCTTAGGGGAATGTGTTATTGATAGAGTAATTAGCTTGGGTGGCAGTTCTCCCAAAATACACTATAATGGATTTCTTGGCATTGAGTTTTAGTCCATGACTTTGGCACCTGTCATTTATCTGTGTTAAACCTTCTTTTAAGATGCTTGTGTCATGGGAAGTCTATAATATTTCCCAGTTTGAAGTTATCTGCAAACTTGGTAAGCCAAATGCCCTTGACATAAGCCTTTACCTCCAAGGTAGATGCCAAATAGGAGTGGTGCCAGTACGGAGTCCTGAGGTCCCCCCCCCAGTAACCAGTCTCTTAGAGGTGGTATCCCAATCCTGACTTCCTGGATCCTGTCTGTGAACCAGCAGGTAATCCAGTGAGTTATGTAGAGGTTTATACCCAGTTTAGTGAGTTTGACAGCTATACTTGAGTAGGGTATTGCATCAAATGCCTTAGCCAGGTACAGGTAGGCAGTATGCACAGGTTTCCCTTCATCCATTGACTTGGTGACCTTCTCAAGGAAGTCCAAGTTTAGTAGGCATGATCTTCCCTGTATTGGGTCCAGTCACCGAAGGTTGCCTGTGGCTTTGATAATTTATTCCATGGCTTTGCATTATTAGAGTAGTCAGACTTAATAGGTTTGTAGTTTCCAGGGTCAGTTGATGGCCCACCCTTGTGAAGTGGGATAACCATTGCAGTCCGCCATTTTCATGGTACAAAGCTTGCTTTGAGGCTATAGGTAAAAAGGGACTCGTAGTCCTGTTGGGTCATGTTTCCAGCTCTTTTGGAGGCATTACAGGATATTGTTTGGGCACGTTAAGGCTGTGTTTTTTGGCCTTAGTGAGCACCACAAGGACCTATTACTGTTAATAGTTGGGTATGCTAGTAGGTGCCTCATGGAGGGAAGCAGGGGGGGGGGTGTATGGTGAAGTTTGAGCTAATTTGTCAGCCAGAAAATTTTGCTATATTGCTCTGCTCAATGAAGGTGACACCATTGACCACCAGTTCTGCACATTGATGTGTAATCCTTTTGAGGTTTCAGACATAGCTGTAGAATGATTTGTGTTGTCATTAGCCTCTGAGGCTATCTTGACCTCATTACTGGCCTTGTTGGATTTAGTCCTCTTAGTTTCCTGTTTAGTTTAATTAGAGAGCTCCTATCATCATGGGAGTTTGTTTTCCGTCGATTTTAGCCATGACATTTTTCTATTTGTTATATACCCTGTTAAGGTTAGGATTCCACCAGTGTGGTTGTTTTTAGTTTGTTTTGGGCTTACTTCTAGTAGATACAGCAGCCTCTGTCCAGCCATTTACATGGTTATACAGTTTCTGTGAGCAATTATGCATAGGTTGTTGTGAACTCTGGATTGAGAGGAGCATTGAACTTTGATAAAATATCACTTAATAGAGTGTAGTTTGCTTTGGAATGGTTCATAACTTTCAGACTGTGCTGGAGTTACCAAGTTGATTTTTACTTCAAAGGAGACAACTTTGCGGTACAACCTCACCAGTAAGGGCATGACACGAGAGGGGGTGCAGTTCTGTCCCATATTGGTGAGTACTAGGTCCAGTATGTTTGAACCTCTGGTGGGTGTAAACACTAGCTTATCAAGGGTATTTGTGGTACTTCCAAGATTGCTGCACACTGAGTAGCAGCTTGTTTCTAGCTTTCACAGTGTGAAAACAGAAACTCAGCAGAAAAGGCCAGTAGACTTGTGTTTATGTGTAAATTTCAGTGACTAGCTAGTAAATGCACTTCCTGGATGCCAGGAATAGAGAAATACAGAAAATCTGGAAAAAAATCAGCTACAAAAAGAGGGGAAGAAACACTGACTGGGGAAAGTTCTGCAGCTGTTCAGCAAAAAGTATTGCAACCTTCAGACCTCCAGTAACCTACAGGAAGATATAAGACAACTGCATATAAGCCTGATTAAAATAAACAAAACACTGATAGAGTATATCAACACAAATAACAAAAGGCTAGAACAAATAGAAAAAGCTTTAAACAGATATTGGTTCATAGGCAGGTACTAAGCTATCTGCCCGAAGGCATTTATAAGCCTAGCGGAATGTGTTGGCTTTCGCCACCCCGTTAGATTAATTCCCTGTGCCTCAGTCCAGCAGAGCCATTGAAGTGATCCCTGGGGGTAAACTTTGTTTCCCATCCACTTGTCAAGGTTTCTCTTGAATAGGGTTAGCGAGGAGCTCTGCCTAATGCCATAATATTCAGATGAGATGATAAAGCTGCAAAAATCAGAGGTCAAAATGAAGAAAAGACTGACTAAATATGAGACTGCTCAGGAAAATATGTTTAAAAAAATAATAGAATTAGAGGAAGGAGGGAAAACTTGAGATCAGTCTGATGAGCCGGATCTGCAAGCCATGGAACGTATTATCATGGAACTTAACAAGACACTGGCAACCTTCAAACACTGGACCCCACATAGTTTGGGTTCATGAAGAGCTGATCTTGTCTCCTGAACCTGATTGACTTCTTCAAATCAGTCTCCAGAGCAATGGACAAGGGTAAGGAGGTCCACACAGCCTATCTGGACCTTGCCAAGGTCTTCAACGCCATCCTCCACTCTGGAATCATAGATAAACTTACTAAGCTGGGCATTAATCCCTACGTCACTCGATGGGTTGCCAACTGGCTTACTGACAGAACTCACACTATAAAAGTAGCAGACTCCAAATCCAGCTCCAGACAGGTGACAAGTGGCATACCTCAGGGTTCAGTCCTGGGATTGCTCTTGTTTAGCATCTACTGCTCTGAAGTACAGGCCAACACTAAAGGACTCTGGCTAACAAAGTTTGCAGATGACTGCAAACTGGGAGCCATTATTTAATCCCCAAATGATGTGTATATTATACAAAAGGGCCTTACAGAAACAGATGCTTGGTGCCAGAGCCATGGGCTCAAGCTCAATGCCAAGAAATGTATAGTTATCCCCTTTGGGAAAAAAACATGTATCCGTGAATTATCATATAGGTGGCAGTACACTAAACACCGAAAGTGTGATAAGAGACTTAGGGACACAGGTGGTTAATGGTCTCACCTTCGATAACCACATCGCCACAACAGTCAGGAAATCCTTCTATGTGGCACACCTCATTACTAAGGACTTTTCATCCAGAGAAAAGGAGGTCATTATCCCACTGTACTCATCCCTCATTAGACCCATTATGGAATATAATGCCCCATTTGGTATGTACCTCTCAAGACATCTGCAACAACTGGAAAGGCTGCAGAAATACCTCACTAAAAGAGTCACAGGCCTAAAGCAGATGCCCTATGTTGACCGTCTAAAAAAACTCCACCTATACTCTGTTGCATATCATCTACTCAGGGGCAATCTCTGCTTAACATACAAGGCCATGTCAAACCCAGAGCTGTTGGACATGCTACACTTAAATAAATCCCAGTCCCTCGGAGACACATGCTCCAGGGATCTAAACCTTGTCATCACAATGAACAAAGCATGCTGAAGGATAGGTTCCTGACCCAGAGACTCCCCAGATTCTGGAATAGACTGCCTATACATGTCAAGCAGAGCGCCTCTTTAGCCCTCTTCAAAAGGAACCTTGATGATTGGATAGGAGATAGGAAATTCACCCTGGGGATCATGTTAGTCACCCTGCTAGACAGGGATCCAGGGATGTAAATCCTGTGGGAAGAAATAGCCAGGGAATTGTTATGGCTAGGTTTGTATAGGCCCTAGGGCCGATAGCCTAGTACCAACCTATGAACCTATTAGAAATATTTTGGAAATTTTATGAAAGTTTATATAAAGCAGAGAAATATGGAGATCAGAAAAAGGTACAAATGGAAATGTTTATGGAAAAATTAAATATGCCATGGTTAGAGGTTGATGAGACTCAATTACTAACAGGATAGGAGGAGATGAGATAAAAATGGCTATGTATAACCAATCTGCAGGAAAGTCCCCAGGAATAGATGGTATTCCTGTGGAAGTTAGGAGGGAAAAAACTGATAAATATCTGAAAGGTTTTGTTTAACAGTATTTCAAGACGAGGAGAAATACCAGCATCCTGAAAGATGGCTGTGGTAAAGATTCATCAGATCCAGCTTCATACAGGCCCATTTCAATACTAAACCATGATTATAAATTGTTTATGTCTGTAATGGCTAGAAGAATGGCAAAAGTTATACCAAAACTGACAGATATGGATCAGTGTGGTTTTGTGGAAAGGAGGCAAACCTTTGACAATATTCAAAGAACATTGATGATCCAGTGGAAGCAGAATGTAAGAAAGTACCACATTTATTAGTGGGTCTTGATACAGAAAAAACATTTGACAGAGAAGACTGGGAGTTCTTGAGCAGGGCAATGAAAGCATTTGCCTTCCCTGATACAATTATAAGGTTGACTAGAAATGTATATGAGGGATCAGAGGTGAAAATGGGTGAGGTCCTCCCTGATATTTTCTGCTTGAGTAGAGGAACCAGGCAGAGTTGTCCACTTTTCCCTTTGTTGTTTGGAAGCATTGGCAAAGAAAATAAGGGACTCAGAAATTCAAGGATATAATTGGTATGGTAGTCAGGAAAAGCTGACTCTATTTGCAGATGATATTATTTTATATATGACAAAACCAGAAAGGGACATTACAGTGTTGTGGAACATTTTAAGACCATTTCAAATCTTCTCGGGATACAAAATTAATGAAGCTAAAACAACAACCATAGCAGTAAATTATGTACCAACACACAAATTGGTTCAACAATATCCATATTTATGGGGACATGATAAAATAAAGTATTTAGAAGTATGAGAAATGACCCTGTTGTGGCAGCTAAGGATATGTGGGAAGAGACTAAACAGAATATAATACAAAAACTGAGAAAATGGAAGCTTTGTTATATGAATATGGATACTAAGAATCAAGACATTAAAATGTTTTAGCCCCTTTAGTCTTGTACACAGATCAGACATATTTTTATCAACCAGAGGAGAAGCTGTAGATAGCAATTAACAAGAGTTGAAGGATTTTATCTGGGAAGAGAAAACAGCAAGAGTCAAGTAGGATAAACTGATTCTTCCAATAGAACAAGGTGGACTAGGATTACCCAATTTAAGGGGGGTATTTAAGAGCAACACAGTTAAGGCTCTTCTACATAGCACAAGCAGAAAACAATGGTTCAAAGTAGAAAAGAATGATGATACAGGGAGAAAGCTTAAGAAATAAAGAGAGATTGGAGTTTTGGATACAGGCTCTTAAGGAGAATGACAAAAATCATAGAGAGTATTATATTCAGAAAATAGGGAGGATTCTAAAAACTAAACTAGCATGAAAATGGAGAAAGGAGATTCTGCCGATAGGGATGACTGTGGGTAGGGATACAGATAATAGGCAAGAGGGGGCTGGAATTTATTGGAGAAAACTGATGAAGAAACCAAGATATTGGGAGAAAATCACTAGAAAGGGAAAGATAATAGAAAGGGAAGAGGCAAAGAATTTATTTGGACTGCAGGTTAGAGATTGCCTTATCTATCAAGGATTGATATCAGAGTATTGGCAAAGAGAAAGAAATAGGGGGCTCTGAATGAAAGACCAACACTGGTAGAGTTTTTAATAGGTCTAGAACAGAAGCTGCCATTAAAAAAGGAATAGTAAAGCATATAAAATATTGCATGGTAATTATAAGACTCAATCAGAGGAGCTTAGAAAGGACTGGGAAGAGAGATGGGATGAGCAATTCACAAAGAGACAATAGGGGATATATGTATATCTCCCAAATGTGCAACAAACTCTGGAAGATTTAGGATCTTTGCCTGGAAGTGTTTACATAGGTATTTTTATACCCCAAATAGGCTTCAAAGAACTTTTCCTCAGGCAGATAGCAAAGTTGGAGATGTAACGGGCAAGAAAGAGGTAGCTGGAAACACATTTTTGGGGGTGTAATGAGCTAGCAGACTTTAGGAATTCCTTGCAGACCGCTCAGTCAGAGATGCTGGGTGAGCAGATTGGAATGACTAGGGAGATGTTTTTTTTGAACTATTATACAGAATTGGAATTGCCAAAACATAGTAAGGCCTTGCTGAGTCCAGTTATGGTGGCTGCCAAAAAAGAAAGTACTAGAAAATGAAAATCAAAGTCTAGACCAACTTTACTAGAAGTAGTGAATATAGTAACAAAGATAAAACAACCGAAATTAAGATCTTTAGAAAAGGGAAGGAGCAAACTACACAGGAAAATCGGGAATTGTGAGAACAATATATGCAGAGAAGGAACACGGTTTAAGAGGCAGGATCTAAATGAGCCATATAATGCTTAGTTGACAATGACTGGATAGACCATAAGTGATATATAAAGTTTGCAGCTACAGCTGTTTCAGTGGTGACTGTGATGTATAATGTTTGCAACTAAAGTGGTGTCATTTTGAATGTTTTTAATTTATATAAATATATGATTGTCTGTCATATATGAAAATTTAATAAAGATGCTTGTTGGAAAAAAAAGGGGATACTTGTGTTAATAAAATCCATGAATCATTCTGCCTGCAAGTATGAGGCAGGGTATGTTTCTTAGTCTATAGACGGGCAGTTAAAGTCACCATTGTCATCCATATTGCATTGCTCAAAAAAAAAATAAAAGTAAGAAAGGAGGGAGCTGACAACAAATAAGGAAAAAAAAGAAACAGAGAAATGTCTGTACAGTAAGGAGAGTACATACTAAAAAAGGACACTGCTTTGTTTCTATCAGAAAGCTTTCAGTCTACAGAAACATACAGCATGTTTCCAAAAGACAAGGTAGAAAAAAGAAGCAAGGGGGCAGGTGAAAAGAAGAAATCAAAATTATACATAGATGGATTGAAGAACATTCCTATAAGAAAAAAAGAGGAGAAAGACGTTGACATCATGCCTCGAGCTGTGGATGTATAAAGCCAACTTGATGAGAATTGTATGCTTGCATATGTAATATGCAATGAAAACAGTGGAATTAATAAGACTAATGGTGATAAAGATCATTCCTTTGTAAGAATCGATAGAGCAGGTATTACTAAATTAGAAGTTAAAGACTCATCAGATCTGGTCAGAAAAGATATTCTTCTAATTGCAGATTAAAATATTATAGGAACTGATATTTACATTTGCAGGGAAGATAATGACCATTAAATTGTGTTGTACTTGCCAGTTGCAAAAATAGAGGATGTGAGACAAGCTTTAGCATGCCTTAATGTAAGGAAGTATGGATCTCATCTACAAGAACTCTGACTGTTAGAAGGGAACTTACTGCCCTCTTAAATGGTATAGTTTGAACTGGTGTTAGGATGTATTTTTCACAAATTGCGTATAGAAAGGAGAGTCAGGTCACCACGGATAAAAAGATTTTGGGGTAAATGCCTACATGAAAAAAAAGTCCCATTTTAAAAATGGAAATGTGTAGAGCATCCAAGACTAATTTTGCGCACACATGCTCAGACAGGATGGAGAGCATTTGTCAAGATCAGGGAAGAGAATTTTTGCAGCAGATATTTTGTAAAAGCAAGGCAGGATTTTTGCCAGGTCGAAAATGTAGCAGTTCACAGATAGCAACATTTGATGTATCTCTAATGGTTGTTAATGCTAGAAGCATTAATAATAAAGTTTTATTATTGGAAAATGTGCTGTGTTTCCACAAGATTGATGTTATTTTTGTGAAATACGGTTAAAAAGCAATGACTGGTAACCAGGTCTGTCAGAGTATAAATGTTTTTACTGTAACAGACATTCTAATAAAAATCAGGTGGAGGTGTTATGATAGGGATTAAAGCTAGTTATGAGACTTGTGATTATTACATGTTCAATGATAACACTGGTACTATAGATTGTGTAACTGTGACAGTAAAGACAACCCTGGAACATATAAGAAATTGTTGAAGTGTATAGACCACCAAAGTCAAGTGCTGATGTGCTACAGGAATTCATATATTTCTTGCAAGAAACACAGGAAGGAAGAATAGTGGCTGAGGCCTTAAATTTACCAGAAATAGACTGGAATAATATTGATTCAACAACATTAGAAAGGAAATTATTCACAACTTATGTTCATGAACAGCAATTGCTTCAGACTGTAAAAAACACATACCAGGGAAAGGAACATACTAGACATTGTGTTCCTAAAGAAATTACTATTACTTCATGTCAAGTTTTAACACCATTGATGTGCAGTGATCATGGGGTTATAAAGGTCAATTTGTTGCTAGATAATTCTGCCAAACTAAAATCTAAACCAATGCACAGAAGATTATTTACAGATTATATGGAAGCAAAACAGTCACTATGTAAAACTAATTGGAATGATGTGTTCAACTGAAAAACTGCAGAAGGAATGTGAAAACTTTTGAAAGAGAAATTGAGTGCAAAAGATGTTTAACATCAGGATATAGGCATACAACATCAAGGGGATATATTTCCATAAGAACAAGATACCCTATTAAGGTAAACGACAAAAAAAATACAAGAAATGGAAAAGAGGTCAAACTACAAGTTTGAAAACTGAAATAAACAAGCTGGACAAGCAAATTAAGCATAGTGTTAGACAAGATCAAGAAAAATTTGAAGAAAATGTATATAAAGATATTGAGCATAATAGGAAACCTTTATATAGATACACAAGATGTGGAAGGAGTAAAGACATACAAATTGATAAACTGTGTATAAATTCTAAAATGTATTCTCAGGCACAACAGATTTTAGATACATTTATATATAAATATAGAATTTAGATATAGGAGACTTGCAGACATTGGACCCGACCCAGTTTGGCTTCGTCAAGGGCAGATCATGCCTTTTGAACTTGGCCGACTTCTTCGAAACAGTCACCAAGGCCATTGATGAGGGAAAGGCAGTCCATACAGCCTACCTTGACCTTGCAAAGGCTTTCGACACAATACCCCACTCGGGTATTGTAGAAAAACTTACCAGCTTAAATGTAAACCCATATGTCACAAGATGGGTTGCAAACTGGCTTAAGGACAGAACCCACAGGGTTAGAGTTGCTGGCGCTATGTCAGACTCCAAGCCGGTCACAAGTGGTGTCCCACAGGGCTCGGTCCTTGGCCCCCTATTGTTCGGCATCTACTTCTCAGAAGTACAGGCCAACATGGGAAGACTTTGGCTGACAAAGTTTGCAGACGACTGCAAACTGGGCATCATAGTGGAAAGTGCATCGGACACGGATATCCTTCAGAAGGGACTCACGGAAACAGATAGCTGGTGCCAGAGCCATGGCCTGAAGTTAAACGCCAAAAAATGTATAGTCATACCCTTCGGGAAAACAAGGTAACCCCAAGCTACCATATAGGTGGCAATCCACTAAGCACAGAAGAGGTTATCAGGGACCTGGGGACCCAGGTTAACAGTGGCCTTTCTTTTGACACTCACGTTGCTAAAGTGGTTAGAAAGACCTTCTACATTGCCCACCTGATCATGAAGGGATTCACATCCAGATCTAGTGAGGTCATTGTTCCCCTGTACTCTTCACTTATCAGACCAATGATCGAGTACAATGCCCCATTCGGGATGTATCTCACCCGACATCTGCAGCAATTGGAGAGACACCAAAAGGATAAAGGGACTCCAAAATCTGTCATATGCTGCCAGATTGAAGAAACTCCAGCTCTATTCAGTCGCATACCATCTGCTCAGAGGTGACATGTGCCTGACATACAAGGCCATGTCCAACCCGGAATTAATGGACATGCTCCACCTCAAAAAATCCAAATCCAACAAAACCACTAGAACAAGCGACTTAAACCTTAGCATGGATATAAATAGGATGTGCTGGAGGGATAGATTTATCACTCAGAGACTCCCTATGCTGTGGAATAAAATCCCGGTCCATGTGAGGCAGAGCACCTCGCTGGCTCTGTTCAAGAGAAATCTTGACCTGTGGATGGGAGATCGTAGGTTTACCCCAGGAATCATCTCTGTGTCACTGCTGGACAGAGGCACAACAAACTAATGGGTACAGTATTTTTTCATATAAGGGGTGGCATAAGCCACAAAACTTTGGGCTAGGCTTATAAATGCCTTAGGGCAGATAGCCTAGTATAAACCTATGAACCTATGAAACTATTTACAAAATATTTTTGCACAACAAATTGGATGGTAAGTTGTTCTAGTGATATCCAAGTAACCTCAGATGCTGGAATCAAAATAGATTATATTGAAAAAGAAGTATGCAAACTGGATCTAAACAAAGCACTGGGAGGAGACAGAAGAAGTATTAATCCTGTTCTGCCTTAGGCTGCTGCCCCTGCTTGCGGTTAGTCTACAGTGCGTAACCTAACCTAAGCCTCCCACCATTCCTGATATTCCTGGCTTCCAGACAGAAAAAGAACCTCTATGCAGGGTTCCTCCACTGTTCTCTCAATTTCCTTTGCTTGTCCTATGACATCGACCTAAAGTTTAGTCTACAGTGCATAACCTAACCTAAGCCTCCCACCATCCCTGATATTCCCGGCTTCCAGACAGAAAAATAACCTCTATGCAGGGATCCCCCACTGTTTTCTCAACTTTCTTTGCTTGTCCTATGACATCAACCTAAAGTGTATGTATCCCAGGGGTAAGTCATTGTAACCAGTCTATGTTGTATTTAGCCCTGTGTTCCACTGCTAGCAGCCTTCTGCTGACTTCTTTTTACCCCATTATTAGGCCCTTACAGTACTTATTACCTTTCCCTACTCTGCTTTAAGTGCTCTTGTCATCTACTGCTTCTCCACTAAGTGGCAGCACATACCTATTGCTTAAGTATTCACCTATCACCTAAGTTACTATATGTTGAATCCTCTCCTAAGGATCCATTAATTCCCTGCCACTAGCCTCCTATCTCTGTGACCCTCTCTGTTCTTTTCTTACTAACAATTACACTAAACAAGTGCTAAATCCACCTTACTTTCCTTATCTCTGATCTCACTTACCTAATCACTGATTGTTTCTTCACAATCTTGCCTTCTTCCTTTCTCCTTGTTTCTACCCAGTCCATTCACCCTGCGGGCTCACTCTGCTCCCCTCCCTACCCCCAATTCCCACCCACCCCCAGGGGTCCTACTCTTATACTTTATAACCACACCCCTTCCTCTTCCCACTAACCTCTACACATTTCCAATTGGCTAATTTTTCTCTTATCTCCCATCTCTTTACCACTCTACTCCATACTCACCACACCCTCCTATCTCTACACACTCTCAGCTTAAACACTTTCTTCTCTACATATATATCTAACAAATAGCTAATCCTTCCCAATAGCTAATCCAACCATCCCTTCTCAGATTCTACTCTGCTTCACTCTTGTACCACTACCACTTTTAACCTTTGCCTATTTACTCTCCTCATATGAACACCCTATATATACACACACTGACTATACCAATCAACAAACTAACTCTCAGCCTTTACCATACCTACATAACCATGCAAACATAATATGCTCACCCAGCTACCTACTTGATATGTATCATAGAACACTACATATTAAATATAATTCACTACATCTCAAGAGACTATTTCCATACAGCAGGTTCCCTAACCTAAGCCATCTAGGACAACTCCTCTCATTAAAGGACAATGATATTCATCCTAACCCAGGCCCAACAGCAACCTCTATCTCTCTCCAAAACTATAATCTATCAACCAATTATCCCCTCGCTAAACCACCTAACTCCCTCCTACTAGCTCATCTTAATATACGTAGTATTAACAACAAAGTAACTCAACTCCATGCTCTCCTACAAGTGTACTCCTTTGACATTATCTGCCTAACAGAAACATGGCTAAAACCTACCATCAAGGATAATGAAATTATCCCACCTGGATATAACATACTAAGAATTGATAGAGTAGCTAAGAAAGGTGGAGGGGTTGCTATTTTATTCAAATCTGGATTACAATTAACCACATACAACTGTAATCTACCTCTAGATTCCCATGCTGAGATTCATATCTCTAAACTTGAACTTAACAATGGCAAATCAATCTATATTATCTGTATCTATCTGCCTCCTGGAAATAACATAGCCACCATGGAAACTATCCTTTGCTGGCTATCCCAACACCTGCCTCAAAAAACATAATCCTAGGGGATATAAATTTGGATTGGAATTCCTATTGTACCAGCCTTCCTACCTCCCACATTAACCTACATGTTTTTTCTCAAACCATTACCTCACCCACCAGAATAAATAAAGGTAACAAGAAAGCAAGCATACTAGACTGGATTCTTATAAACAGTCATACTCATTACTATAATTCTGGAACCCTCCCTGATGATATAAGTGACCACTCACTTACCTACTTCATCAGGCATAAAACCAACACTCCCATTCTAACCTCTATCAGAAGTATTAGATCCAAAAAGAAATTTAACCCTGATTTATTCCAAATGGAACTAAGAGCATGCAATTGGGTTCCCTTAAAACACCTCCCTTTAGATGAAGCCATTAATTTCTTTAATTCTACCTTCCTTTCCATTCTCAATCACCACGCTCCAACCAGATCTATTAGAATTAAGGCCAATTCTGCCCCATGGCTATCCAATGAAACCAAACATAAAATTCAACTCAGAAATAAATATTGGGCCAAATGGAGAATGACTAAAAACCCTGTTGACCAACAAACCTTTAAACAACTTAGAAATGGCACTAAGAAGGCCATACTTTCTGATAAAAAAATACTACTTACAATTTCAACAACCTAATCACAACAACCCACAAAAATTCTGGGCTAGCATTAAGCAGTTACTCCACCCAGGTCAATCCACTACACCAAACCCCCAAAATACAGACCAGAAAAACCCTATCCATACAGCTAATACCTTCAATACATTCTTTACAGATGCTATCCAAACACTAGCTAGTCAACTATCACCTAATACCTTCACACTACCACCTTACAACTCAACCTCACCCCCTCTTTTTCAGTTCAAACCAGTCCCAACCAAACTTATTCAAAACCTTTTGAATAAACTGAAACCATGCTCTCCTTCTGCAGACCAACTGCCTTCTGAATTTCTACAGTTATCATCCAATGCTATTGCCTACCCTATTTCCATATTGATAAATAGAACTATAAGCGAAGGTCACATCCCCACCTTATGGAAAGTCTCCCATGTTATCCCCCTGCATAAAGGTGGACACTCCATTGAGCTATCAAACTATCGCCCTATTGCCCTACTCTCTCCGTTAGCTAAGATTATGGAGAAATGTATCCACAGGCAATTACTCCACCACTTAATTGAAAACAATTTACTTTCCAACTGTCAACATGGTTTCAGACCTTCACACAGCACTACCACTGCCCTCCTTTCCTTTACTGATTACATTAACAATCAAAGAAACCTAAATAATCTTTCTTCTGCTCTATTTATCGACCTGTCTAAAGCATTTGACATGGTAAACCACCAGATTCTCATAAACATACTAAAATCTCTGTCATTAGACCCACTTTCCATAAAATGGTTCCAATCCTACCTTGACAAACGACAGCAAGCAGTACTATGGCATAACACTCTATCCACTCATCTACCCGTTACCTTAGGTGTCCCTCAGGGGTCCATACTTGGACCTCTCCTCTTCTTCATATTTATAAATGACCTTCATCTAGCAATCCCCCAAGCCACTTGCATACAGTATGCTGATGACTCCACACTACTGTGCTCAGCTACATCCTCCCAAGACCTTCACTCTCTCACCCAGAAGATATTCAACATAGCTGAACAATGGTTCACTCAGCGTTGCTTTCTTCTGAACCCAAAGAAAACCAAACTCCTCTTCTTCTCTCCTACTCAAAAGTCCTCTCCTCTTCATTTCTCTGTGACATCCAGCAGTGGTACCATAATATCTCCAGACTTTACCACCAAACTTCTAGGTGTCACCATCGACAATAATCTGAACTTCGACATCCATAGCAACAATACTATAAAGACTGTCGACAAAAAAAATGGCACTCTCTATAGGATTAAAACCTTTGCTTTCTCCTACTGCCAAAACTACTATAGCTCACACTCATTTGACCTCAGCACTCCTTTACGCTTCTCCTATTTTTACTAATCTATCCAAGACTATCTTCAGCAAATTGGAATCATCCTATAATAACATTGCAATATTTGCAACAGGAAACCCTTTTAGAACACACCATTGTATAAATCTAAATCCGCTAGGATGGTTAAAACTACAACACCTGATTAAATTTCACCAACTAACCATTGCCCACAACATTCTTTACAAACCTTCTAATACTCCTAATTTATCTAGCCTTATCACCCCCTATAAAAATCTGAAGTCTCTACGCTCTTCACACAAACTTCTTGTACACACCTCTAAATCTAATAACAGGGCTGGGGATTCTCTCTTTTCTTATACTGTAGGTAAATCCTGGAATCTTCTCCCTAATGACCTCTCCTCACTTTCTTCCTTATCACTCTTCAGAAACAGACAAACTTTACCTCAAATCATACTGGCTATGCCCCTGTACCAAACCAGACTAGTCATCTATCTCTTTATACTTGACCTTGCCTATCCTGTGCTTACTATCCACTGTTACATCTTCCTTCTTACTATACTTCTCTCATGTCTCCCTATTGGGCATCATTTCACTTCTCCTTATATACCTTTTTTCAAATAAATTCTTACTAACATCATTTCACAACTAACTTCCTTTCTCTCCTATTGTCTTTACCTGTACTATGTCCCTATACCTTTCTTTTTGCACTGTTTATGACTTTTGTCCTCTTTACACACCCTGTGCTAACCTTTATGCTTTACTGCACGTTACCATTGCTTGGTTATTTTTATTATATTTTTACTATTTTTGCTATTTTTTTTCTTACAAATTTTTGCTTTTTGTTGTTTGAAATTTGTAATTGTATTTTATTCATGTCTTGGAGCTTATCTCCCCGGGCCTCTACTGAAAATGGACATATATCCAGTTAGACTAGCCGGGTCAACAAATGTAAAATAAATAAAAAAAAGTAATGACCTTTGAACACTTCAGCAAGAATTTACAATACGATTATATCTATTAGGTCTTATAGATATAGGGATATTTCTATATTTCTCAAGATTGGAGACGTGCTTTTTAAATCTGTAGGACAAATTCAGACATATAGGGGTTATGTGGTAGGTGAACATTTAGCATTGAGAGAGTTACAATGGCAAATGAAATTGGATGTCACATGTTTCTCGGGATTGAATGATTCCACATCTATTTCTTCTATTTTAAGGTTGAAATTCTTAATAGGTTAATCATGCTGGGCCATGTGATCAATGATTGTTATTTAATGGCCTTCCTTTAAAGGTGGGTTTGGTTCTGATGAAGTTCTGTGAAAATAGTTGGAATGAAAGCTCTTAAGTTTCATTTTTATCTTTTTAAGTTTGGTCAATAATTTTTTAGTCCCGAGTGATTGTTTTGCACCACAGGAATTTGTGTTTTATTTCAAAATAAGGCAACATGTCAAATCCTCTAAGAGTAACTTTGAGGAAAAACTTAGCAATCTCAGCCAAAGATAACTATAAGGTGTTTTATAGCTACATATGCAGCCTAAAAGGTAGGACCCAAGCATGTGCTGAACTAATGACTAATGGTATCACACGCACTGATCCTGCAGAGATAGCAAACCTGCTGGCAGATAGATTTGGCAAACATTTCTCTCCCTTATCCCCTCCAAACTTATCACAAACCTATCACAAACCTTGCCCCCAACTTCCCCCCACACTACTTATCAGAAGACCATGTCAGTAAAGTCTTGTCTAAGGCAAATAACACAGCCTGTATGGGACCAGACGGCATCCCAGGCTGTCTTCTAAATAAACTAAAACATGAACTAGCATCATCGTTAAGTACCCTATTCAATCATAGTCTAACTACAGGCTATGTTCCAGCAGAATGGAGAACAGCAGCAGTTATTCCCTTCCACAAAGGTGGCTTAGCAACAAACCTGGGGAATTATAGACCCATAAATCTGACCAGCTTCATTGGTAAGGCCATGGAACGTATCATCATGGACCTCATAAATAAAGACATAGGTGACCTCCAAACCCTGGATCTGACCCAATTTGGCTTCATCAATGGCAGATCCTACCTATAAAACCTGGTGGATTGCTTCAAAAATGTGATGAGGGCCATTGACGAGGACAAATATGTGCACAAAGCATTCCTCGGCTTGGCTAAGGCCTTCAACACAATGCCACACTCGGGCATTACTGATACACTTAAACTGAATGTAAACCCCTTTATTGTAAGATGGGTTGCTAACTGGCTCACACACCTATAACATGCTATCAAAGTGGGTGACTCCACATCAACCAGCAGACCTGTCACCAGCAGGGTGTCACAAGAGTCAGTGCTGGGCCCCCTACTGTTTGGTACATACTTAGAAGTTCATGCCAAAACTAAGGGGCTATGGCTGGTGAAGTTTGTAGATGACTACAAACTGGGTGCAATTATTGAATCCCCAAATGTTGTCAGTATACTTCAGGAGGGTCTTATGCAGACCAGTTACTGGTGTCAGTCACAGTCTCAAACTAAATGCAAAGAAATGCATCATCGTTCCCTTTGGTAAAAACAATGTCCCTTCACACTATCAAATTAATAATACATTATGTACCTATGAAGTGGTAAGAGATCTGGGATCACAAGTAGACTGTGATCTTAACTTTGACCACCATGTGTCTGCTGTAGTAAGGAAGGCTTTCTATGTAACACACTTGATTAGCAAAGGCATCACTTCTAGAGCAAAGGGGTTATAACCCTTCTATACTCGTCATTAATCAGGCCCATAATTGAGTATAACACTCCTTTTGGCATGTACCGTACAAAGCACTTGCAGCTATTGGAGAGACCTCAGAGGTTTCAAACAAAGAAGATCGAGGGACTTCAGGACATGCCTTACACAGACTGACTAAAGTCCCTGTCACTATACTCAGTATTGTATAGACTTCTTAGGGGAGACTTATGCCTGGCTTACAGAGCAATCTCTGTCCCAAATCTAATGAATTTGCTGCACATCCATAAATCAAACGAGACTAGAGCTACCCATGCAACTTGAATAGGACATGCTGGAGGGACAGATTTGTCTCTCAGTGACTCCCACATCTTTGGAATAGGCTGCCAATTAGGTCTATATTATAAGATCAACGGTTGAAAACATCGAACAACATATGGTCGACACCATATGGTCGATGTCTTCAAACATTGACCTTATAAAAAGACAAAAAAAAAAAAAAAGAAAAAAGTATCCTAACGGGTTTAAGCAGGGGGGCAAGCCCCCCTACAACCCCACTACTTAAATGTACTAACTCTGAGACCGCACTACATTGCAGTAAATGGAAATCTCCCCTTACGGAGATTTCCGTTTACACACTCAAGATTCTGAGCGTTCAGTATTCTCGTGCCGTCAATGCCAGATTCGACATTGTCGGCTTTCGAGAATATAATATAGACCCTGCCAATTCATGTGAAGCAGAGTACCTCTACGACACTGTTTAGAAGAAACATGGATGAGTGGATGGGGCACTGTAAATTCTTATCAGGGATAGTGCCCCACAACCCTCCTGGACATGGGCAGTCATTACTTAATTCAAGTCTGGGGTATTGACTAGAGTATCATTGGCAGACCTCCCAACCATACCGAATTACTCTGTATTTACCGAGTTTTGGGGTCCAAATGAAGGGGTGCCACGATTCCCGATTGGCACCCCTTCATTTACGATTTTTTTGCTTCATTTATTTTTATTTTTTAAAAAATCGCGCTGTCGGAGCTGACGTCATCATGTGCGGGATGACGTCAGCGCCATCAGGGCTTCCAGCCAGTCGGAATTGAGCTCAAGGAGCTCGCGTCATTATTTAAATTTTCTGCCTATTTCTAGCTGGCTGCGCAGTGCGAGCGGGAATACTGAACAGCGAGAACGCCGAGAGAAGTTGAATCTTACCAGGCAGGTTGCAGGAACATTAACGGCAGACTCAGTAATGTTGCTCATCAGTTTTGTTTTTTTTTTTTTCCAAGTTGGGCCGGCTGCGAGGCGCGAGCAAGTATACAGCAGCAATGGGAAATGGGAATTACAGGCAGCAGTACCATATCGGTTACTTTTATTTTTCCAAGCAGCAGGCAGCATCGCGACTTCGCAAGCAGGTAAGCATGGGAGTCTGTAGAATAATTATATTGCTAAGTCCATTTCTGATTCGTAAGGAAACTGCATAAAGTTCTTAGGCAGGCTTGAATCTGCAATTCACACCCTCCAGCTACTAATTCAGTTGTTTCAGCAGCAGAGCTGACCTATAACAGACACAGTAATACCCCTTCTGACAATATCAGTACATGGGCTTTTATTGTATAATTTATATTACTGGCTGGACTACATTTCTTGTTTTCTTTTTAACTTGCGATCTATGCTGCAGATACCTTACTATATGTGTCATGGCTGAAACATGCTTTATACAACATCTACTTAGGTAACAGATGCTCAAAAGTAAACACTTTTTTCCAGATCTTGGTATAGTCTGTTATTAAACAATTCTTTATCACTTGCAACTGTGGATATCCTTTTATTTGTTTTCTTGTTTGAATTTTGCTAATTAGGTAAGCACAGCAAATCTTCCACTCCTTTCATTAAAGGCAGTTCTTGCTTTGTTGTTTGTGGGTTTCAGAGATTCATTAAGTTTCAGTCTTCCTATTTTTTAAACTGCTGATTTAGCATAGTGGTATATTGCACTGACTGTAGTGTATAGTGTTCTGCTTTATCACTTGCAACTGTGGATATCCTTTTATTTGTTTTCTTGTTTGAATTTTGCTAATTAGGTAAGCACAGCAAATCTTCCACTCCTTTCATTAAAGGCAGTTCTTGCTTTGTTGTTTGTGGGTTTCAGAGATTCATTAAGTTTCAGTCTTCCTATTTTTTAAACTGCTGATTTAGCATAGTGGTATATTGCACTGACTGTAGTGTATAGTGTTCTGGGTTCAAGACTTGCCAGTAACATGCATGGTGGTAACACAACATTTTATTCTAGCAACTTTCCAAAATCATACAAGCAGTGTTTAAAATGTGTCCCTGGTTTTTGACCTTTTGCCCCCCGCCAAAAAATTCAAAATAATTGCAAGAAGCTGAGCAAGATGCCTATGACTTACACTACTGTCATTCTGTTTATAGTTTGGGCGTAGAAGTAGACTTTCATGATGGAAATGTTCTGAATTGGTCAATTTTGTAATTATTGGTTCATGCATTTTCTTTCATTGCCTACGGTATAGCCTACTGTTCATTCAAACAAATTTAAAATGTGCTCTGTCTAACAAGTGTGCTGTATTATACAAGGAATATAACTTAATAAAGTCAGGAAAGTGTATCAAAGAAAAGAACACATGTATATTTCTTGTTTTGTGTGCAAGGCCAATGATTTGAAAACAGCCCAAAGGTAATCTTTATCCACCACTGGCCAGATGCATTTTCTTTGGATGTGATGCAGGTTTCAATGTTTCAATGAATGTGAGTTTCAAGGGCAGAGAAGTTTTAATGCCAACTTAGTCTATTTTCATTGTGAGACAGTATTGCTTTGTTTCTTTGTTTATCAGATGTCTGTTAGTGTTTGTGCATTGATGTGCTGCAAAATGTAAAAATAATGTAAAAATAAAATCCAAATAATCATTGCAGAAGTAAAGCAGTATGCACACATTAGTGTTTATGGAAAATGAGGCGAAATAGCCAAGTAATGGGACACTGGAATGGCTGCAGGGGGATTCTGTGCCATATTTTGGTTGTCTGTTCTTCAGTTTGTGTTCGAAAGTTGGTATCCCACAATTCCATTGGAGTGGGCGGGGTTACATAATTATGTATGCAAATTTGATGTTAATCAGCGTACAGATTTGTACCTATTTTTCATGGCCCTTGTCCAGATTTTTGATGTTTCCAGGTTGAGAGGTATGATCATTGGACTTACATTGGGATGGAACAGCTAGTCTTGAAATGACCTCCGGGTCGATAGCCTAGTAACCTCCTATGAGCTTATGATTGGATCATTCAGACCTATCTTTTTCATCTGAGGTGTTATACAGTCTGTATGCAGATGACCTGAAATTGAGTGAATTGATCACATGTGTTACAGATAGGGCATGTCTGCAAAAGAAGTTGACTAAATTGACCTTTTGGACACAGGAGAATAATATGCTGATAAATGCATCAAAGACTAAGCATATGAGATTTGGGAGACATAATTTAAAAGGTGAATATTTAATACAGCACACAGTGATTGAAACTGTAGATTCATTTAAGGACCAGGGTATATGGGTAGATCCAGCTTTGAGTTTTTCTAATCAAGTTAGACAACTGTTTAATGACAGATCTGATGTCATTTTCATTCATTCCTCAACCTGGGGGTCTTGGATCCAATTTGGCAACTTACCAAAGCTTAGGCTCTGAAGCCCGAGCTCTTCCCCTACCCACAATGCCTCATTTTCCTTGATGACCCCGGATCTCATTTGTCACTCTACAAGAAGCATTGTGATCTGATCACTCAAGCTCCATTGAGAGTTTCTGGTGAATTTGTGAAGATAAGTTTGTTCTTTTTTGATTTTCATTACTTCCATTTTCCTTTTTCCCCTATCTCTGCTGTATATATGAAAAAAAAAAAAGCGTTCACTGGTCCTTTCTTGCAGGACTTTCTTCTCTTTTCCTACCTCCTCTATTCCTGAGATATCTGATAAACCCTTAGGTTTTAAAAAGTGCACTTCCTGTGGGCACAAGATTTTTAATCTGATGCCCAAAGAGAGTGCATGTAATGTCTTGGCCCGTCCCATTAGGAGTCGTCCTGTTCCATCTGTGAGGGGGTTCCACCCTTGTGCTTTGGCCGATCACCACAATAAACTGATTTTGAAGGGCCTTATTCCTTTCTCTGCTCTGGCAGCGACTTCTACTTCAGGGGCTCAAGCCCCCACTAAAAAACATAAGGAACACATAAAACATTCCCCAGACAAGGCTGCTTCTACTGCCAGAAAAAGGCTCCCTGAGCATTGGACCTGACTTCCTCTGATCCAAGTAAGTCTGCTGACTCATCTCCTTGGATCTGAGCTCTGGCTCCTACCTACTCTGACTGCCTTGGGATATCCCTTTCCAGACAGATCCCGCAAAACATTTCCAGACCTCCTTCCAAGTCTTCTGTCAGGTGTTCCCATAGCCTTTCTGGATCTGAGGTGGATAGGCCTATGAGGCAATTTCTTCAGACACAGATCCAGATGGGGGTTTTGCCAGCTCCATCCTCCACCAGCTCCTTGAGTCAACTCTCTACTTTTAAGCCTGTTGCTCCTTCTCTGATCTGACCTCTTGCTTCGGAATCCTCAGGTCTGAAGGCCCCAAGAGTCAAGGTGTCAGAGCCGGTAATGATTATTTCTCTGACTCCAACTCCTACAGCTTCCCTGACTCAGTTGGCTCCAACTGCATTGGAACAAAGTGGCTCTCAGAGCCAAAGCCTTGATGTCGGTTCCTGGAGGTTGACTTCGACTCCGAAGTTTTCTAAGCTGGTACTGCCTCTCGGATCCTCTGTGTTCAACAGTTCAGCACCCACTCCCCCTCCAGAGTGGACAGCCAATGAGGCTCAAGTGCTTTCTGCCCTGACAACTTTGACTCCAGGCAAAAAGTCTTTCTGTCTCCAGGCCCATCTGCCTTTGAGGTGATGGAGAGGGTTCTCTCCTTACCAAGGATATCTTTAGTTCCAATGCTTTGGGATCCACCTCTTACTTCCTTGGACACTGTGTTTGAGACCTAAGGCCCGCCACCCCAGGACAGCCTGCCCAGCAAAGTCTCCAAGCCATTCCACCCTTGGAACCTCAGGTCTCTTCTGATACTTCCCTGGAGCATCCCCCCGAGAAGGTACCCAGGAAGAGGAAAATTGTGAAAACAAAATACTCCCAATGTACACAGGACTTAGCTTTAATAAAAAGTAAAAGTAAGCACTTACTTTTACTTTTTCTTTTATTTTATTTTATTTTATTTTTTTTTATTAAAGCTAAGTCCTGTGTACATTGGGAGTATTTTTTTTTTCATTTTTTCTCTTCTGCTCCCAAACTTACCCTCAAGTTATTTTTATCTGTTATTCAGGAAGAGGAGGTGGAAGAGGAGACACCTGGATTCTCCCCAGGAATCTGTCACAGAAGGCACTGATTTTGAGGAAGGGGAAAAGTCCCTGAGATCCCCACGTGAGGATGTCCCATTTGGAGACATCTTATAAATTTTGCACCAGAAAGATTGTTGGCCTGTCCAAAAACACTACCCCTGAGGAAACAGTCTTCTTGGAGGCCTTTGATTCTGACCCATCTACATCCTGGGTGTCCCCCCCTGCTGATGCACTTATTGACATAGTATCAATCAGGGCATAGAAGGACCTGGACTCTGTAAAACCTATCCCCAAATTGGCAGATAGAATCCTTAGTGCCCCAGACAGACTGACCACATTGGACCAAAGGAATCCTGGTAGATTCCATGGTTGTTGCAGCAGCCACCAAAAAGGAGCTCATTCAGGAAAGTTCCACTGTTCATCCCCCTAACAGGGAGTCTAGGGCCATGGACAGGTTTGGCAAGAGAGTTTATGCTTTGGCCACTTTCTCCTTACAAGTGCTAAACTATCTTTTTACTAGGCTACAGAGGGATTTAATCAAAGAACTCTCAAGCTCTGCCCCAGAGTCCATGTCTGATGAGGCAAGGAAGGTCTTTTCCTCCAGAATGGCTACTCTACACTCAATCTCCAATGTCTCCATGAGGTTAATTTCCCACACTGCAGAGGGCACCTCTAGGGCTGCTGGTTCAGGCATTGCCATTAGGCGTCATGCCTGGATGCAGCTGTGTGACTTCCCAGAACCTTTCAAGGTATCATTCATCAATGCACCCTTTGATAGAGCATCATTGCTTGGGCCCACTGTCAAGAGACACACTCTCCCATTGCAAGAAAGATGGAAAGACTTTGTCTGCCATTGGAATACGTTTTTCTACTCCACAAATATTCTTCTCCAGGAATCAGCATGGTGGTAAAAAAATTGTGGTTTAAGAAGTCTCAAGGTCCTTTTCAGGAATCGCAGGGGGATTTTTTCCCCAGAGGCAGAGAGGGGGAAACAATAATAATAGTAGACGCTACCCATATGGCAGAGGGGGTCCTCAAAATCAAGGATTAAAGATTCATTCTCGGACAGACCCTTTCAGTGCTCCTGGTGAGTTGCCTGACTGTCCCTCTCTAGAGGCATTCAAGGGGTGCTTATCCTTGCACCCAGAAGCCTGGAAAGCCATTACAAACAATCAGTGGGTACAAAGGATCATATCCAGAGGCTGTTCCATTCCCTTTTTTAAAAAATCCCAAACCAAAGAGATCCTTCTCTGATATTCCACCCAATCAGAGGGAATCAGCAGTTTTGGAGATTGCAAAGCTACTGGACAAAAGAATCATCCAGAAGGTCTCCCCAGATCAGAACGGATCAGGGATTTACTCACGGTTCTTTTTAGTACCAAAAAAGGCAAGGGATCTGAGGCAAATATTCAACCTGACATCCCTGAACAAATCAGTCAAAAAATCAAAATTCAGGATGTTCATGGCCTAGTCCATTCTACCCCTATTGCAAATGGATGACTGGATGTGCTTGATAGACCTGAAGGACACATACTGTCATATCTAAATGAACTGACACTCCAGAAGGTATCTCTGCTTCAGTCTAGGAGCCATTCACTTCCAATTCTGAGCCCTCCCTTTTGGTCTCACCACAGCCCCCGGGGTGTTCATCAAATGTATGATGGAAGTCACAGCTGACTTGAGACTGCAGGGCTTACATGTGTTTCCTTACCTGGAAGATTGGTTCCTCACCGCTCCAACCAGGCATCTACTCACTTAAGCCAGGGATTATGTGCTACTCCTAGCTCTTACATTAGGCATAACCATCAACAGACAGAAATTGCAATTGGGCCTGGTCCAAGTAATATACTTCATAGGAGCATGTCTGGACACATCCAAAACTCTGGCCTTCCTCCTTCCTGACAGAATCTCCACATTAAGGCTACATATCAGACAGATTATGTCAATAGTGAATCTGTCAGTGAAATTAGTTCTCAGAGCACTGGGAATTATGACTGCCATGATTATCCTATTACCTAGAGCAAGACTACAAATGAGAATTCTGCAATGGACATTAGCAGTCCAATGGTCAGGTCATTGCACTAGCATCCTCTGAACTACTAAACTATCTAATCAAACTTTCAAGAGTCTGCAAAGACTCGCTTCTATAGTAACTTTATTCTTCAGACATCGAAAGAGGATGTCTCTTTGTTTTCCCCCCAAATGCCACATTGACCACCGATGCCTCCCAGATAGGGTGGGGCAGGCATTTTCTGGGATGGATGGTCCAAGGCACATGGACTTCACAGGAGACAAATCTGCATATCAACGTCCTAGAGATGAGAGTGTTCCTACTAGCGTTGCAAGGCTTGCACAGCTTTCTTCCTCTTTTGACTATTGTGATACAAACAAACAATACGTCAGTTGTGTGGTGCATCAACAAGCAAGGAGGAGCCAGGTCTTACCCTTGTGTTGAGAAGTGATGTGAGTGTGGCAATGGGGATGTCTACAAACCACTTTCTAATTGCAATGCACATTCCGGGGGAGTGAAACATTCTAGCGGACAGGATGAGCAGAGTCTTGCTGATGCCTCATGAGTGGTCTCTAAAGCAATCAGTGACAAACATAATCTTATACAAATGGGGTCAACCGTGGCACAATCTCTTTGTATTCCCCTCACAACAACAAATACAGCAGGTCTTTGCTCTGATCCATCCTCAGGGATAGTCCCCAAGAGATGCTCTAGTTCATGCATGGCCCCCTGGTCTACTTTAAGCATTCCCACCTCTACCTCCACCTCTAATTCCCAGGTTTCTTCAGAAAGCACACCAGTTAAAGAGGAGGGTTATCCTCATTGCTCCCTTCTGGCCTCAGCAAGTCTGGTTCACCTTCCTTTGGTCTAATCTCATCTGCCCTCCATGGACATTGAAACCACTTCTGGATCTGCTGTCCCACCCTTCAGGACAGACTCACCTGGGACTCCCAGACCTGAAACTAACTGCATGGTTTCACCAAATCCAGTGATAGCTAGACATTCCAGGCTTTCCTCCACAGTCCAAAATATTTTGATTTCATCCCAAGAACCATCCACTAGGAAAGTTTATAAAAGGAAAATGGAAGAGATTCTCCATATGGGCTCAACAGAAGCAGTTGGATCCCTTTACTATCACATTCCTGTAGTTTTAGACTTCCTTGCTGATGTCTTTCAGAGTGGGGCAACTTATTTCACTGTAAAAGTGCAACTGGCGGCCTTTTCAGATTATCACATTGGGGAATTATTTTTTTTTTTTGCTGACTTCTTTAAAATTGTGCAAAGCGTTTCTTAGAGGTATCTTTTTGCTTCGCCCTCCTGTTAAGGATCCCACTCCTCTGTGGGATCTGACTATGGTTCTTCAGGCACTAGTCCATCCATCTTTGAATCTTCGGCCAAAATTGTTTTGAAATTCTTTTCTTGGAAAACTGCCTTCTTGGTGGCCATCACTTCTGCTAGAAGGGTTTCTGAATTACAAGCCCTTTCTTCCAAACCTCCTTATTTGATTTTCCATAAAAACAGAGTCAGTTTACATACCAGTCCTTCATTTCTACCTAAAGTTACTACAGAGAACAGTATTAACTAGTCCATCAACCTACCAGTTTTTTTCCCAGTTTTCAAAACAAGGGAGAACATATCCTTCATCTGTTAGATGTTCATAGACAACTGCATTTCTTCCCAGATGGGACAAAATCATTCAAGAATTCTGATCAATTGTTTGTATTCTTTGCCAATGTCAAAAAGGGAAAACCAGTTTCTAAGGCCATGTTAGGCAAATGGTTAAGAGATAGCATCTCTTTTTATATGCATCTAAATATATATCTTTGCCACACAAGTCAAAGCTCATTCTACCAGATCCATGTCAACTTCTCAAGCATTATGGTCTAGAATCTCAGCTGATATTTGTGCTGCAGCTTCTTGGTCAAATTCTCATAACTTTATGTCATACTACAAGCTAGATATTACTTCCAGAAGTAGAACTGCCTTTGGTTCTGCAGTGCTCCAGAATATCCTTCCATGAAGGCCACCCAAGGTTACTGTAGCTGGGGACTCTGTCCCACATGTTGAGGAATGAATGAAAATGACAACATCAGATGAAGTTATGTACTCACCATAATGTTCCATTTGTGTTGTTCATTTTCATTCTTCCTCAACCATCCTACCCTCTTTCTGTCTGCCCATGACTATGAAAGACCTGGTGGTTATGATCTTAGGAACCATAGTTGCTGTTTGAGCTCCTGTACCTTGTTATGTCTTTTGGGTAGTTACCTAATTATGTCTATACATATGCAATATGTTTGCAGCAAACAAAATCTAAGGTAATCAAGGAAAATCAGGCATTATGGGTAGGGGAAGAGCTCGAGCTTCAGAGCTGAAACTTTGGTAAGTGGCCTAGTTGGATTCAAGGATTCTATCCGAGACCCCAGGTTGAGGAAGAATGAACATGGACAACACAGGTGGAACAGTATGGTGGGTACATAACTTATTTTTATAGAACTATAGGTTGCATAAAAAATATATAAAATTTAGTAAATCAGAAATGATGAAGTAATTGTTTGTTAATTACAGTAGATCAAAACCTGAGTGTGGAACAACAATATGGAAACCATATAAGAAAACAAGCATGAGTAAACTGGAAAGACCACAGTGAAAATATACCAAGAGCATCTATGGAAGTGAAAATGTACGTTATTATGAAAGACTAAAATATCTGAACTTGCGCAGTGTCTCTTACAGATATTTAAGGGTAGATCTTATTCAGGTATACAGGAATTTAGAGACAGCTATCTATAGGAATGTTTGAGGTTATCAAAAAGTAATAGGGAATCATCAGACAACCTATGTGAATGATTCTATGGGAATGAGAAGTGTACTAATTGGTTCTCTGACAGAGTAGCTGATGCATATAATAGATTACCAAGCTGCATTAAAGCAAGCACTAGTTTAGATATTTTTAAGAACAGCCTGGACACTTATTATGGGAACAACTGTTTTGGTATATTGGCAGGCTATAAAGGCTTTAATGCTCGAACTTGAAATATTTGTGTACAGTCTCAACGGGGTATATAACAAAAGGAAAAAAGTCAAGCCAAAGCAAGAAAGAGTAGCTGTCATAATGACAAGAGCTCACTAATTAAATTTAACAAGAAACTAAGTGGACTATTTAAATCCATCATGGCCACTTACAAGATCAAGTTAGCTTTTTGGATTAAAGACAATTACAAGGCCTTCTACAGCTATATCCCTAACTTCAAAGGTACACACAACAGTGTGTAGAACTGGTGGTAAATGGTATCAGTTTTGCTGAGCTGAGTGACATAACAAATCTGATCGCCAACAAATTCATCTCAAACTTCACCCCCCCCCCCCGCAAACTCTTTTGAAATCTTTCACAGTGTCTGTGTGGAAATGGGGGTTAAGAGACTAATTAAGCCATAATAGCAGGTATTGGAAGGTGGGGCTATTTCTGTGTAATAGTTGTGTAAGTCAGGGATAGTTAAAGAATCAGGTGCTTGGTGAATTTATGTGGAGTTCTGAAAAGCATACTTTGGTTATGGAGGGATTGAAAAGTAATTTATGTTTATTAGTGTTCATGTAAGTCAGACTAAATTTGGAATTGAATGCTGGTGTGAGACACCTGATCAATTACTGACCATGTTGTCAGCATGGATGAGTGGGAAATGGGGGAGGCCACAATGAAGTTTGTTATTGAATATAGTGAAGAGGATGGGGCAAAAATATATCCTTGTGGTACACCTTTGGTTCTAGAAACAGATTCTAAATGGAAGGATCCTATTTTAACTTTCAAGTGTCTGTCAGCGATGAAGTGTGTAAACATGTAAGGGGTGTCTGGACTAATACCAATTTCACTGAGTTTATCAATGAGGTCAAATGCCTTTGTCAGCACTATAAATAGGACACCTGTAAGGAGTGTTTTTCTGGATGTCATGAGTTAAGGACCAAAGTGCTATCAAAGTACGTTGTCTGGGTCAGAATCCATTATGTTCAGAGAGCTCATTTATTCAGAGCTTCCATGTGTCTGGCTTGGCCCCCTGTGACTGCAAGACCCCTGGGCTACATCTAAAGCATCCAAATACACACTGAATTCTCAACGAATAAAGAATACACACCAAACAGCCTGTACTTCACCAGTCTTCCTTTATTCACTCAAACGATCTGGTACCTCGGCAATTCGCCTTCAAGGATCACAATCTCATTCATCATAGTAATGCATTTTATACCATTTGATGTGAGATAATTAATCAATTAATTAATTAAAATTTCAATTGAACAAAGGACAAAAAATTTTTTTCATTTAAAGTGACCTTACACAAAATTCTTTTGACATATATGAGTATACAATTTGATACAAATTTAATGTTTAATTAGCTATGCATTTAAATAATCACACAAAACACACTTCAATATAAAAATATAAATTCTTCAATCTTGTATAAATATATGTATATGTATATGTTTCATATTCTAAACAATTATTTTAAATTAATTAATAATGGTGCTGGAAAAACTTTATTTTTATACTAAAAATAATATTTAAATGCCCAGTTCCTGGTTTAAACCATTTGGTTTTAAAGTATTAAACTTTAATCATTTTTGTTTCCAACTCTAACAACTTATTCACTACAGTGTCTCCCTTTTGAACAAAAGGTTTCCCCAGAACACTGAAAACACTGAATTTTAAGGTTTTACTGCAACCACCATTTTCAACAAAATGTTTTGCCACTGGACTAGATTCATTGGAATTCCTAATGTCTTTTAAATGTTCCAGTATTCTAACTCTTACCATTCTTTTTGTTTGTCCTATATACCAAGTATTAATGCAAGAACATCCCACTAAGTAATTACATCTAAAGCACTCTGTGGACCTATAAAGCCGATACAAGTATATATATATATATTTATATATATATATATATATATATATATGTATATATATATATATACATATACATACACATTTGTTTTGCACTTACTATTAACTCTGTCAGTGCTATTAAACAGGTCTGTGCTGCATTTTTTGATTTTTTTGAATTTATCACTGTTTTTCAGCCTGCACTTGTTAAAGAAACACCATCTGTTTGTTATTGTATTGCTATTAGATTGTCTTAACAGTGTCCTGATATTTCCTAATTTCCTCTGATACTGCAAAAGCTGTTCTGAGTTTGCCAGAGTTAACATGAGTTTTCCAAAATATTTCCACAAACAGAAAACCTTTGCAAAAATTAAATTTTCAATGATTGTGCACATTCTTCTGTATTTGATGAATAGGGGCTTTTTACTTTGGAACACTACCCTGGGTTTCATGATTTTTGGAAATTATTGTCATCTATGAAGTTTTAAGACTACGTGTTTCTCTGTTATTTATTTATTTATTTTTCATTTTTCTGTCAGGACTGCCAAAGATTCCTGATACTGCAAGATTTCTGACATTTGTTTTACATTAAGAGAGTTTTATTCTGCTCACTGGTAGTAGCAGAGGTTCAACCCGTATGAGTTGGGAGCTACTGGTGGAAAGCTTATTGTGTGTTTATCTGATTGAGCAGAAAGCTTAACTGTGTAAAAGTCTTTCATCCTGCTGTGTTTGTAGAAGTTGTCCTATATTTGCTCACATTTTTATGTATTTGGGAACATTTTTTTCAGTGTTTATGAACTTATTTCCAAGGATTTTTGATAGTGCAGGAGTTCTGCCTTTTGCTGTAAAGCATTTGTTACTATACTTGAGTTCAAAATCAGTTTGTTTCACATTAAAAGGGTTTTATTCTGCACTCTGGTGGGAACTGCTGGAGGAAGGCTTATCGTGTGTTTAACTGATTGGTCTGAGGGGTTAACTGTGTAAAAGTCTCTCATTGCAGAAATGCGGTTACCCATGCCTTGTATATACACAAACCTGTCCAGTTTAAAATCCTTTATAGGAAACACTCTCCATAGTCACCTACTGTTCATATCTGCTCGAAGAGCTGCTGGTTTGCACAGAGGGCAGCACCACTGCAGGTCATCATATAATATACTACTAAACACTCACACTTACACCTTTAAGTGACTCTCCCCTATTCCTTCAACCCTGATAAGGATCTGATATAATGGATAAGCACTTCCTTGTCATCTCTGTTTGTGGCCTGGTGGATATGGGCATCCTGAGGCAGTGTAGTAACTGCCTCCTGTTCCATGACAGCCACTTAATTTTAGAACAGACAAATACAGTATGTGAGAGAAGTAGCTATACAATGTACTGGAGACAAAGCCCTCACATGTACACACGAAAAATGCAAACCAGATTGTCAGTGTTGCACCCAAACACTCACTACCTACACTAGGGAACAAACACATAAACAGACAGATGCAGAGGTATTCACATGTAATCTACCCAAACCTCCAAGTCCTACTAAAAGCATCTCTCAGTAGCCCTGCACACAGTCAAAAAAGACAGCACCTCACACAGCACATAACTCTGAATCATAGGAGCCCCACTTTCAAACCTATAAGGCAACACATCACACAGCCAAACATTCTAGATACTGGAGATTCCATTGTAAGACATAATGATGCCCCCCTTACCAGGCTAAAGAAAGAGAAGATCACAGTGAGCTGCCTGTCTGGAGCTAGGATTCACCAGATCACTCTTGCACTTAAGTCTTTAAACCACAAGTACCAGTATGACACGGTCATACTCTGTCTGGGAGTAAATGACCTAATATGTACTTATCCAGACTATATGAAGAGAGACAGGTTGGTGATCTCTGAATATGTGTCCCAGGCAGGTATGAATCTAGCCTTGAGTAGCATCCTACCTTCACCAATGATGATGCCACAGTACCAGGAAAACATGATTGACTTCAACAATTGGCTTAGTTTCTGGTGTCACAGCAAGCGGATCTAACATCTGTCAGCCATGGTTGACATGATCGGCAAACCACAACACTTTGCCAGAGGTGGTTCACACTTGTCACCACTTGGTTTCTGGGTACTGGCAAAAACTTTATCTCTCCCTATAGTGCCTTTTTTAGGCTGTGCCAGGTTGTTAAATGCTCTAACATAACAAAAACCACCACAACCACCTAAAAGTACTGATACTCAGTGCTAGGAGTTTAAATAAAAAACAGTTCTCCCTAAAAGCATTCCTCAGCCTGGAGAATGTAGACATATGTGCAGTAATGGAAACCTGGTTCAGAGCCATGGACAGCACCCTGGCTATCAAAGGCTACACTGCCTTTTATCCATTTAGATCCCCCTCAGCTCAGGATAAAACAAATGGAAGAGGTGTCTCAGTGTTCATAAGGGACAAGTACACAGCTAGACTGGTCCAACAACATGACTTGCTTGAGCTGCTCCATGCTCATTTAACCATAGGTGCAACTCCTTGTCATATACTTGTTAGCTACAGATCCCCTAAAATGAGTCTGGAAAACCACACCTCCTACCTAAACCTACTGGAATTTCTTAACATTCAGCCTAACACCATACTTATGGTTGAGTTCAGGTACCCTTCCGTAAACTGGGAGGCTTGTACAACCCATAATTCACTTGCACAGAAGTTTTTGGACTTTGTCAATGCAAACAGCCTGGAGTAACTACAGGTACAAATATCCTAGACCTGGTACTCATGAACATGTGGGGATGCTTCTCCCTGCCATGTATTAACTCCTCCTTGGTAAGATCTGACTACAGAACAATTTCATTTAGTATTAAAACTAACCTAGAACCCCCATCAAACTTCATACCTGTTAAAATCTTTGCTAAGGCCAATTATCTCAAACTAAGTGGCAGCTTATTAAACTTCCAAGCCCATCTGAACCTGGATGACATTGTAGCCTACTCTGTGCTGTACACAAAAGCACTGTCCAACCACATTCATAGCTGCATAGAGGAGGCAGTTCCTCTCCAAGTCAAATCTATGATTACTGGCAAAAATAAACCACTTTGATGGACACCTAGCATAAATAGGCTATTCAAAAAAAGGAAAAAACCCTCTCCAAAGCCACAAAGGAACAGACAAAACAATGCAAAAATACACTCACCGGTCTAAACAAACAAATTAGAGAGCTAGTCAAATCTGCTAAACTATGAGGTAAATATAGCCTCTTAGGAGAAAGATAACCATAAGCTTTTTTAATTGTGCTCATAACCTCAGGGGAATACTCACCAGTGTGCTGAGGTAACCATGAATGACAACACTTACACCCAGCCTGAAACTGTAACAAATTTGCTGACTGACAAGTTCAGTTCAAACTTCTCAAACCATCACCTCCTACTACACCCAAAGAAATACCCACAACCATCCCCCTACAAGTCCTTACTGCATTTGTTAAAGCCAGAAACACAGCCACCATGTGTCCCAACAACATTCTAGGATACTTTTTTAAATAGATTGAAGCAGGATCTATTAGGGCAACTAGAAACCCCTGTTTAACCACAGCTTCCCAACAGGCTTTGTCCCAGAAGAATGGAAGACTGTAACAGTCACCCCTCTGCACAAGGGGGGGCCATCAACTGACCTAGGGAACTAAAGACTCATAAGCTGTACCAGTCATCTGCCAGGCAAAATAAAGTATTCTTCTTGATCTCAAGGAGCAACTAGAGCTTACTTATTATTTGTCCTTGGATACTCTAACATCTCCTTCTTGGTGCTGTAAAATCAGCTGAACAAAAGAAAAAATACAGAACACAGGAAAATAACCACTTGAGTGACCTTCCCCTTTATATTCTGCCAATGTCTACTTGTTAAGAAAATTGCATATTTTGTAAAGAAAAAAGCCTGGGCCGGATTCACCAAAGCTTGCATGGAGTGCAAGAAGAGTGTAGGATCTCACAGAAGCAATTTGTCTGCCATGCGATCCAGTTACAGGCAGCAGGGGCGTGCACGAGAGCTGCTAAAGCTACTCGTGCACGGACAGCTTCATGGTATGCAAATTACCTCATTTGCTGCTGAAAGCTATGCAAATGAGGTAAGTATGCAATCCAGGAAACACTAACCTGTCTGTGGAAGATTAGTGTTATCTGTAGAAATGTACTCTGTTGGTAACAAAGTACTGTTCTGCAAATAGCTAAACGGAGCTATGACAGCTCCAAATAAAGGATACATACAGTTGAGGAAGCATGCCAATGGCCAAATATAAGGCCACTGGCATTTATAAATGTTTAAAATTATTAAAATCGAACTTTTTCCCCCAGTCTTTGACGTTTAAGCATAGCGCAGCACCGCGCAAACGTGCGGTTCTTTAAAAAACAGGAAAATAATTTAAAAATAGCCAAAAATAGCCATTTTCACTAAAAAGCTTATCCTGCCATGCAGGTGAATGGCAGGCTGAAGACAACATGGCCACTGAGTAGTGGTTGCTAAGGGGGGGAATCTCAGTGTGAGAGATGTAACCATGCATTAGTAGGCAATCCTATGCAAATGAGGATAAGGATAGTGAATCCCAATTTTCCCCAGCATGTGAGTCATGTCCCATGAGTGTAAGTGTAGGAGTAGGTGAATAGTAGAGTAGAATATAGGTAACATCATGAGGGGGTGTGTCTGAAAATTTGTAAGCTTATTGGAGCACAGTGTCTTGTGTTTGCCCCGAGTTGCTCAGGATTGCAAGAGGCATGTCTACAGTTGTCCTTTTTGAAAACCAGAAACCAAAGGTGTACGCCGTGAATATATCTGAAATTTTTTGCAAATGTGCACACAGCGTGTGCAAGCATGTGTGCTCATTTGCACTGCACTGCTCTGGGAGGAAACAGAAAGGGAAAAGAAAGGAAAAGTAGTATAGGAAGTTAACCAAGGAGAACTAGCAGAGCTGCCAGGTGAAATATATCAGAATCAGCCAATTACACAGGTAGCAGACTAGCCCAGCCCAGCCCAGCACATTAAACTCTGCACAGCATTCTTCCCTGTTTTTTCCCAAGAACTCTGTAACACTGCAGTATACAAAGGGGGAAAGCTTAAAAACTGTAAAGTCAGAGAAAAAGTTAGGGGCTACTCTTGCTATCATAAACCAACATGTGCAAGGGGCTGAGGGTGGTGATGTTGTGAATGCTGCTGAGCAGCCCACAGTGAGGAGATGGAGAAGAGTGCACAGACCCAGGGTAACCTACCAGGGACTACATGAGCTGGAGATAGTGGAGCACTATAGGGTGGACAGAGACCTCCTGCAGCAAATTGTTGAGCTGTGCCGGCCACGTCTCACACACAGAACCAATAGAGGGGAACCCATCCCAGTGGATACCAAGGTATGTGTTGGCCTAAGAATACTAGCTAAACGTACCTTCCAGAGACCAACTGCTGATATGATGGGGATTTCACAGGCATCAGCATCCAGGGTACTGCACCAGTTCCTGGATGCGATGTCAGCACTTGTCGGTGAGCACGTATATTTTCCCAATTCCTGTGAGGCATTAGCCAGCAATATGTGTCTTTTCCACCAAATAGCAGAATACCCTGAGGTAGTGGGTGCAATAGACTGCACGCAGCATACACATCAAAGCACCATACGGTGAGCAGGGTAGGGTCTACATGAACCGCAAGGGCTTCCCTTCCATTAACTGCCACGTTGTGTGCAATTCCCAGGGCATAATAATGAATGTGTGTGCTGGCTGCCCTGGAAGTTATCACGATTCCCACATCTGGCATCTGACGCAGCTGTACCAGAGATTTGCCAGTGGGGGCATCCCTGATGGTCACATAGTGGGGGATGCTGGATATGCACTGGAGCTGTGGCTGACGACACCCATCAGAAATGCACACACACCTGAACAAGAACTCCATAATGAGGCACACGCACAAACAAGAAACTTAATTGAGCGTGTGTTTGGGATGCTCAAGTCACGGTTCCGATGGAGCCTTGCAGTACTCACCAACTACATGTACCCAAATTGTCATGGTATGTGCCATGCTACACAATATGATCCTGTGGAAACAGCTGCAGCAGGCACAACATGGGGCAGGGCCAAGCAGCCCCACACCATTGCCAAGGCCTGCACAGGCACACTGTGACTTGGAGGAACAACCTGAGCCTGCCGCCTGCCCCAGTAGACAGAAGGAGGCGTGCACATTATGCCCTGGCCTTGGCAAAGAGGCAACGCATAGCACATACACTGACTAAGTAGGAACCCTGGAAATGACACCTCTCTCTGACTCGCACAAACAGTAAAAGGGATGCTGAACTTGAAGCTACCTGTTTTCAAACATGTATAGGGAGTGTAATATCTGCATCTGACATAGGCAGCCCTGCAGCACCACCTGAGGCATTAGTCCCTATTTTAAGCAATATAAAACACTGCTAAGCAAATTCTATCAGTATTGAGCATATTTAAAGTACAATTGCATGTAGCTGTGCACCACGCTAACCAGCGCAAGTTCGGGCAACATTGGGCAATGTTGTGCAAAGTCGGGTAAACACACTCACACCTGCTTTATTCCTTAACCAGTCAGGTCTGCCCAGCAGGAAAATAAAAAGCAGTGACAGGGCACAAACCCAAGATACTGTGCACTATAGTCACAGTACTGAACCACTAAGCCATGACAGCATTTCACTGGCACAGACACAACTTAACTCACTCACACATACCAGTTGGGGGGGGGGGGGTGTCACATACCTAACAGTCACAGCCAGCAGGACAATTGTAGACAAACGCAAACACAAACAAATGCTGTATGCCCTCTGAAGAGGCATATGAGTAACCTCCCCCCAGGCCTATGCAGACAGATAACAGCAGGCCAGGCAGTGTGATGTGGGTTGGGTAGGCTATGAAGTCACAAACTAATATGCATATAATTGGAAGCTAAGGTCTGAAGTACAGTGGTATGCCTCAAGCCAGTACGATAGGCAACAGTATAGACTGAAATGGAGTACCTGACATAGCAGTGCAAGCCTAGCAAATGTGTATAAGTGTCAGGTGTACCCCTCATCCTATGTACACCCGCAGTAACAATCAGGTGTGCCCCCCCAGGTAGAAATGTACAAATAATAGCTGTCCCCCCTGTATGTACAAATGTTGATAAGTCTATGCAAATTGACTCATGGAAGCCCTGCAGGCACAGCATGCTTCCTGTCGATGTACAACACAAAGGTGAGACCTGAAGTAAAAGCCAACTTGATTTTTCACACACATATAGTATATATGCCCATAGTGGGCATGCTCACACACTTAAACAAATTTAACAAATGTCAGTCAACAACATACTGAAAGGTCATACTGGGCATGCTCACACACTTAGGCCATGTCTGAGTACAGCAGTGGGCCACACATATCTGGCAGTTGCAGTTCTTACTCCAGACACTTGTCACAATTCACCAATCCTGCCTTGTGCACACAGTGATATGAAAACAGACCCATATAATATATTGGACCCCTGTCATAATCAAACTATGTACTACAAGTACTTAAGTTGTTCAAAGAAAGTGAAAATCCAAAGATCAGTATAAATCTCCGATCAGTATCATCAAGAAACAATGAGCACTCCTAACATTATCCAAGCCATGTTCTAGCAAAAATATTGCCAAAGAGTCCATAGAGAACCATGAAGCTTTCTTTCGCTATGTTATAAATATCAATGTAAACTCATATATGTTCTATGTCAGTGCAAAGTGTAAATGAATACATGTACATGACTGACATTGCCAACATCTTGTCAGACAGGTTCATACATATTTACCCCCCTCTCACTGACAAAAGGGCCCATTACCATACCTGGAGATTGTGAAAACCCAGAAATCACATATACAACGGTTAAACAGCTGTATCCAAACCTAAAAATACGGCGTCTATGGGATGACATGGTTTCCCTAGCTGTGTCATATGTGAACTCCAAAGCAAACAAACCCTGCACCTGAACAGTCTGTTGAGACTCACCCTCTGTACAGGATATGAAACTGTTGAATGGGTTACAGCAACGTTTGGCACACTCCACAAGTGTCGGTGCACAACAGACCATGGGAACTATAGTCTTATAAGCCTAATAAGCCTGATCTGCAAGGCCATGGAGTCCATCATTATGGAACTCATAAACAGAGCTATTGGGAGCCTACAAACACCCAACCCTACCCATTGTGGTTTGGTCAGAGGCAGATCATGGTTCCTAAACCTGCTAGACAGTTTTCAAGGCAGTCACCCAGGACATACATCAATGAAATGAGCTCCACATGGCCCACATAGACCTTGAAAAGCCCTTTTCCAACATCCCACACACATGTCATATCCACAAAATCAACAACCTGTGCATAAACACGTATGTCATCTGATGGATTGCCAACTGGGGCACAGATAGATACCACAAGGTAAGAATTGCAGTCTCTTGTTCAAGCCGGTAACAACTGCTGTCCCCCATGGCTCAGTCCTGGGACCCCTCCTGTCTGGTGTATACTTTTCAGAAATACAGTCAAATACGCGAGGGTTATGTTTAGCAAAGTTTGTGGATGACTGCAAAAAGGTTGTCATAATCGATGTTTGGGACAACAGAGACATCCTTAAAAAGGGTCTCAGTCAGACAGATATGGTGTCAAAATTATGGCCTTGAGCTACAGTCATACAAATACCACATAGGTGCCAACACCCTAAATGTGGAGGTAATAATAAGGGATCTATGGAGACATGTGGATAGTCATCTCTACTTCCAGAAACACATTCACAAAGTGATTAGAAAATCATACTATGTGTTCCCACAAATTGCCAAGGTCTTTGCATGTAGGTCAAAGGAGGTTCCCTCTACTCATCAGTCATCAGACCCATTAGGGAGTATCACGGCACACTTGCGATGAATCTGACTAGGCACCTTCAGCAGCTGGAAAGACCACTGAAGTCCTTCAACAAGAGGATTACTGGCCTCAAGCAGTTGCCCCATGCAACAAGACTGAATTTAACTCAATCTGTACTCTGTTGCATACTGTCTACTCAGGCGATCTCTGCTCAACAGACAGGTCCATGTCCAATGCAGAACTGAAGTACATGCGCTATCTGAAGTAAACCCAAGCTCACTGTGCCACATGCTCTAGGGATATCATCATCACAACAATAAATAGAACATGTTGGAGGGATACATTACTAACTCTCAGACTTCCCTTGCTTTGGAACAGGCTCCCAACCTACATTAAGCTGAGTCCCTAACTGACACTCTTACAGAGGAGCCTTGATGAGTGTATGTGAAACTAAACTGTCACACCATGGATCACTTCATCAGCTCTACTACACAGAGGCCTAGAGAACTAACTCCATGTGTGGTGATAGCTGCACACTGGCTATACTAATGTATGCCTTCAGGCAGATAGCCTATTACCTACCTATGTACCTATATATATATATATATATATATATATATATATATATATATATATATATATATATATATATATATATATATATATATATATATATATATATATATATATATATATATATGTGTGTGTGTGTGTGTGTGTATGTAGGGGGAACACAGTATAATAAACCAAAGATGGATGGGCAGAGATGTGTGTAATAGGGTGACCATGACAGGGAGCCATCCAGGACTGTCCCACCCAGCACACATCCCAATGGCACAAAAGACATGAGGTGCACATCTCACCCACTGCACATAACAGCCACCAGTATCTGTAAGCATTACAGTGTATGTGGCCCATGTGCCTGCTGCACAACATGACTGTACAATGAAGTACACATCTACTATCTGTAGACATGTACCTGTCACATAGTTTCATAGGTATGTAGTAGACTATCTTCACAAAGGCATATATTAGCCTAGGCAAGTTGTGCAGCTTTCACCACCCCATTGGGTAGTCTCCCAAGCCCTAGTTCTAATAGTTAGTACCCTAAACCCCTTTCTAGTGGGGCTGCTGATGTGATGCCTGACGTGAATTGTCTGTTTCCCATCCACTCATCAAGGTTCCTATTGAAGAGTGTCAGCGAGGGGCTCTGTCTGATCTACATTGGGACTCTGTTCCACAGTAAGGCAAGTGTCTGCGATGGTACTCTATCCCACCAGCATGTTATATTCATTGTTGTGATGAGGTTCATATCCCTGGAGTGTGTAGTGCAACTCAATTTTGTTATCCGTAGATGGAGCATGTTCAACAGTTATGTGTTGGACATGGCTCTGTATGTTAGGCAGAGTGTGCCTCTCAGTAGGTGGTACACAACAGAGAACAGATTTAGTTTTACCAGTTGTGTTGCATAACACAACTGTTTGAGGCCAGTAATCCTCTTGGTGAGGTACCTCTGTGGTCTCTACAGCTGCTGGATATGCTTAGTTGAGTACATACAAAATGGTGCATTGTACTCAATGATGGGTCTGATGACTTAAGAGTAGAGGGCCACCACTACCTCTTTTGATCCTGATGCAAACCCTTTGTTGATTAGGTGGGCCACATAGGATTTCCCAATCACTTTGGCAACATCGTTGTCAAAGGAAAGATAACTATCTACTTGTGTCCCCAGATTCCTTATTACCTTGTCAGTTTTAAGGGGGTAACACTATGGGGTAGTTTGTGGGTACTTTGTTTTCACCTAAGGGGATTACTATGCATTCTTCCACATTGAGCTTGAGGCCATGATTCTGACACCACACATCTGTCTCATAGAGTCCCTGCTGGAGAATATTTGTGTCATCCAGGGAATCTATTATGGCAAACACTTTACAGTTCCCAGCAAACTTAGTCAACCACAACCTTCCTGTGTTGGCATGTACTTTTGAGAAGTCTATACCAAACAGGAGGGACCCCAGGACTGAAACCTGGGGGACACCAGTTGTCACTGGTGTAGAGTCTGACATGTAGCCAGCAACTCAATTTGTGGGATCTATCTGTGAGCCAGTTTGCAATCCATCTTGTGATGTATGGATTCATGCCCAGCTTGGTGAGTTCATCTATGATACCTGACAGGGGAATGGTGTCAAAGGCCTTAGCGAGGTATAGGTAGGCTGTGTGGAGCTCATTTCAATCATCTGTAGCCTGGGTAACTGTCTCAAAGAAATCCACCCAGTTCAGGAGGCGTGATCTGCATTTGAAGAAGTCAAACTGGGTGTGCTCAACTATGTGAAGGTTCCCAATGTCTTTATTGTTGACTTCCATTATGATTGGCTCCATTGCCTTGCAGATCAGACTCATCAGGTTCATACAGCGTGAATGCCAAGGGTCGTTTGTGACCCCACCCCTGTGTAATGGGAAGAATGTTGCAGTGCAACATTCTATGGGTACATATCCTGTAGAGAGGATGTAGAGAGAGGTGTAGGTATCCTTGATGAATATGGATACATCCCCACCCTATGTGCTATGATCCAGGTCCTGATGCTGGAAGGCATGGAATGAGTAGTATCCTGGTAGTGCTGGTGTGCTCTCTGGAGCCTTGAACTAGGTTTCTGTTACTGCACAGATATCAATATTCTCCATACTGAGAAGTGCCTCGAGTGTGTGCATCTGGAGACTGAGACTTCTGGCAATGAGTAGCATTTAGCTCACTCTGTGGTTATTTGTGTTTGCTATGCGGTTTGGTTTGTCCTGAGTGAGTGGTGTTCCACACCTGAAGTCAACACCTCATTGGTCCGATCTGACCATAAGCTAATTACCCTACATATCCACATTCTGCCCCCACCCCCCATTAAGGAAACCATGTTAAAAAATATCACCAAAGACAACTTCATGATTCTTAAGACAGAAGTGGTGAACTTTAGGACACCCATGCAGATGGACAATACAGTTACAACTACTGAATCCTACACAATTGCACTTTATAAGCATTTACATGAGTGCATGGACCGTGCTATCCCAAACCAGAACTAAGATGCTATCCTCCAAGAAAAGGAAGCCAATCTGGTGGTCCCCTGCCATAAAGAAACTACACAACAGAAGGAAGAAACTGTGGTTAAAACCCATGAGTGGAGGAGCTTCCTGGTCAGCTTCAGTAAAAGCTGTGATCCCTGATAAAATCCTCCAAAGCTAGTTATGAAAATAAAATCGCCACTGATTCTAAAGACAACCAGAAAGCATTCTATAGCTATGTCAAGAATCACAATGGCAACACTCAGATCTGCTCTGAGTTACAGCAAAATGGCAGTTAATATACAGACCCAACAGATATTGCCAACATCCTGGCAGATAGGATCAGTGCTAACTTTACCCCCCTCTCACCCATCAAAGAGCCCATCTCTATACTGGAAGAATGTAAAGTTACTGTCATTATGGCTGCACAGGTAAAAACCACTCTCCAAAGCCAGGAACACAGCATCCATGGGACCAGATAACATCCCAGACTGAATTCTACACGAACTACAGAACGAACTGGAACCACACCTAAGTACCATGTTCAATCATAGCCTCACCTCAGGCTTTGTGCCTGCTAAATGGTGCACAGCAGCGGTTATCCCACTTCACAAGGGGTGAGCCACCATGGACCCTGGGAACTAGCGCCCCATTAGCCTGCTGAGCCTGGTCTGCAAGGCCATGGAACGTATCATCATGGAACTTATAAATAAAGACATTGGCAATCTCCAAACTCTGGACCACAACCATTTTGGGTTTGTAAAAGGCAGATCATGTCTCCTAAACCTGATAGACTTCTTCGAAGCAGTCACCAAAGCCGTAGACAAGGGTACGGTGGTTCATACAGCCTATCTAGATCTTGCCAAAGCTTTCAACACCATCCCCCACTCTGGAATTATAGATAAACTCACTAAACTAGGTATAAATCCCTATGTCACAAGATGGGTTGCCAACTGGCTCACTGATAGAACCCACACTGTGAAAGTAGCAGACTCCAAGTCCGACTTCAGACCAGTGACAAGTGGAGTACCACAGGGATCAGTCCTGTGTCCTGTCCTGTTTGGTATCTACTTCCCTGAAGTACAGGCTAACATTGAAGGTCTTTGGCTAATGAAGTTCCCAGATGACTGCAAACTAGGAGCCATAATCAAAACTACTAACAATGTGGACATCCTACAAAAGGGCCTCACTGAGACAGATGCCTGGTGTCAAAGCCATGGCCTCAAGCTCAATGCCAAAAACTACATTGTCATCCCCTTTGGTAAAAACTCTGTACCCATGAACTACAACATAGGCGGTAGTATACTTAACACTGAAAGTGTGATAAGAGACCTTGGGACACAGGTGGTCAGTAGACTCTCCTTTGATAATCACATCGCCACAGTCGTCAGGAAATCCTTCTACATGGCACACCTCATCACAAAAGGTTTCTCATGCAGAAAAAAAAGAGGTCATTGTTCCCCTCTACTCATCTCTCATTAGATCCATTATAGAGTACAAATCCCCTTTTGGTATGTACCTCATAAGACATCTACAACAACTGGAAAGCCTTCAGAAATACCTCACAAAGAGGATTAGCAGCCTCAAATACATGCCCTACACAGACCATCTCAAAACACTCCAGCTTTACTCTGTCGCATATTGCCTACTCAGAGGTGATCTCTGCCTAACATACAAAGCTATGTCAAACACAGAGCTGTTGGACATGCTCCACTTAAAGAAATCCCAATCTCTTCGAGCTTTGACCCCAAAACCCGGACCGAAATACAAAAGGAGGGGGTGTATCCATTTTCATAAAGGATACCCACACCTCCAGGTTAGTGGCATAGCACGAGGCCTTGGAGACCATCCAAGTCCAACTAACAGTGGGCAAAGCTGCTTATCAGATCGTAGCCTGCTACAGATACCTACCTTGTCTCAGGATCACCACTCAGCATTCCTGAGAACACTGGAAAATATAAAGGTCCTACCAAACACCATTATATTAGAAGATTTCAACTACCCAAACATTGACTGGGAGAATCACTCAAGTACAAACTCCTTTGCCCAATGCTTCCTAGAGTTTATAAACTCAAACACCCTGGAACAGCTGGTCATCATGCCCACTAGAGGTGACAACATACTGGACCTGATCATCACCAACATGGGGGATCAGTGTTCCACACCAGAGGTAAACCCCTCACTGGTAAGTTCAGATTATAAAGTAATCACACTGGACATCCACATCCTGACCCCACCCCCAGTCAAGGAAACCACTGTGAAAAACCTTTTGTAAAGCAAACTTCAAACTTCTCAAGACCGAAGTGGAAAGTTTCAAAGCCCTCTTGCTATAGGATAATGCTATCCAATCTGCAGAATCCTTTACAAGTGCATTATATGAGCATCTACAGGGATGCATGGATCAAGCCATCCCGAGTAAAACCAAGACTCACTCCTCCAAAAAGAGGAAACTAGTCTGGTGGTCCTTGGCCATAAATAAGCTATACAACAGAAGGAGGAAACTACTACATGACAGAGCAAAATTCCAAAAAGGAAAGGCATCACTGATCAATATTAGCAAGAAACCACGATCGCTCATAAATCATCCAAGGCCAGTTTCTAAAGAAAAATTGCCAATGAATCTAAAGATAACCACAAAGCCTTCTTTAGCTATATCAAACATTTATGTGGCAACTCTCAGATATGCTTTGAGCTACTGTAAAATGGCAAAAAATACACTGAAACAACTGACATTGCCAACATCCTGGCAGACAAGTTTAGTGCAAACTTCACCCCCCCCCACCCCCAAATGGGCCTGTGTCCATCCCAGAGGAATGCAGAGCCCCAGACATCATGGACATGCAGGTAAAAACAGCCCTCTCCAAAGCTAAGAACACAGCATCAATGGGACCAGATGGTGTCCCAGGCTGCGTCTTACAGGAGCTCCAAAAGGAACTTAACCCTCACCTAAATTCACTGTTCAGACTCAGCCTTACCACAGGCTAAATACCCAAAGAATGGCATACAGCAACAGTCACCCCGCTCCACAAAGGTGGTGCCGCAACAGAACCTGGGAACTATCGCCCTATAAGCCTGACCAGCCTGGTCTGCAAAGCTATGGAGTGAATTTTCATGGAACTCATAAACAGAGAAATTGGGAACCTCCAGACACTGGACCCTACCCAATTCGGCTTTGTTAAAGGCAGATCCTGCCTCTTAAACCTAGTTGGCTTCTTTGAAACAGTTACCAAGGCCATAGATGAAGGAAAGGTAGTCCACACAGCCTACCTGGACCTCACTAAGGCCTTCGACACCATTCCCCACTCTGGCATCATAGACAAGCTTACCAGCTTGAACATTAACTCCTATGTCACGAGATGGGTGGCCAACTGGCTCATGGATAGAACACACATGGTCAGAGTTGCAGGTGCCATGTCCAACTCTAAACCAGTCACAAGTGGCATCACACAGGTCTCGGTCCTGGGACCCCACCTGTTCAGTATATACTTCTCTGAGGTACAGATAAGCACGGGAGGACTATGGCTGACCAAGTTTGCAGATGACTGCAAACTGGGGGCCATAATCGACTCTCTGGCTGACACAGACATCCTCCAGAAGGGTCTTACAGAGACAGATACCTGGTGTCAAAACCATGGCCTCAAGCTGAATGCCAAAAAATGCATAGTCATCCCCTTTGGAAAAAACAAAGTGCCCACAAATTACCACATAGGTGGTAATCCAGTAGGTACGGAAAATGTAATTAGGGACCTGGGGACCCAGGTAGATAGTAACCTCTCCTTTGATAATCACATTGCCAAAGTGGTTAGATATTCCTTCTATGTAGCCCACCTAATCATGAAAGGGTTCACCTCTAGATCAAGAGAGGTCATTGTGCCCCACTACTCATCACTCATTACGCCCATACTAGAGTACAATGTCCCATCTGGTATGTACCTTAACTGGCACATGCAACAGCTGGTAAGACCACAGAAGTACCTCACCAAGAGGATCATGGACCTCAAAGAGATGCCCTATGCAGCTTGACTAAAGAAACTCCAGCTCTACTTGGTTGCTTACTGCCTGCTCAGAGGTGATCTATGCCTGATGTATAAGGCCATGTCCAACCCAGAATTAATGGACATGCTCCACCTCAAGAAAAACAAATCTCTTAGAGCCACACACTCCAGTGAATTAAACCTCAGCAAAGCAATAAACAGGACGTGATGGAGGGATAGATTCTTGCCCCAGAGACTTCCCTCGCTCTGGAATAGAATCCCAGTTGATGTTAGGCAGAGCCCCTCGCAGACTCTCTTCAAGAGGAATCTTGATGAGTGGATGGGAAATTGTAAATTTACCCCTGGGATCACTTCAGTGGCCCTACTAGACAGAGGCCCAGGAAACTAATTTAAAAGGGAGGTGAAATCCAACACATTCTGGCTAGGCTTATAAATGCCCTTGGACAGATAGCCTAGTACCTACCTATGAACGTATGAACCTACACGCTCTAGGGACCTAAACCATGTCACTACAATAAACAGAACATGCCGGAGGGATAGATTCCGGTCCCAGAGACTTCACATACTCCAGAATAAACTACCTATCTATATCAAACAAAGCTCCTCATTAGCACTCTTCAAGAAAAATCTTGATGATTGGATGGGAAATAGGGATCACTTCTGTGTCTCTGCTCAACAGTGGCACAGGAAAATACATTTCTTGGGTGGCAAAAGCCAGAGTACCTTTTTGGCTGGGCTTGTATAGGCCCCATGGCTGATAGCCTAGTGCCTACATATGAAACTATGAACCTTTGAGCCTTGCCTAAAAAAGGTAATATGGGGACAGCAAGAGCCTTAGCCAGTATTCAGAAGCATTGGAGCGACAGGTGCAAACCATCTGTAGCAAAGCAACAATTCTTGTCTATCATGTCATCACAGGCAGACAGAGACTGGATCCCCTTTGAATGACACCAGAAGCTCAGCCAATTGTTGAAGTTTATCTTCTTTCTGTTATATTGCAGTATCATGTAGGTGACGGTAAGATGCTACTCAAGGTTTGACCCTGTGTGTGCCAGCATGTGGTGCATCAACCGATATATGATATGGTCATGGCCTATGCATACAATACACTCACAATACACCTAGTATGATAAGCCTGCTGAGGTTAGCAAATGTGAAAAAAACCTTTGTGAAGACTGTCAGCAAGTAATGTTTGTATTGCACCATGTAACTCCATATTGCTTGCTGAAGTGTAAAGATGTACTTAGTTTGGATTAAGAACACCGCACTTGCCAACTGTGTGTATGTGTGTCTCTCTCTCCCTATGGAGAGAGCAACCTTTTTGGAGACTACTCACACCCCTTAAAGTGGTATACTCATCTTTGTCAAGTCTCATGATGTCACCATCCTACAAATATACCTGTGGAAAGGTCAAATCCCAATAATGTGTATAGTGTGTTGTGTAAATGTGTACTGCTGTAGTATCATAATGTAGTTAGGTAGCGGTTTGAATCCTGCACTTGCCAACTGTGCGAGTGTGTGTGTCTCCCTGAGGAGGAGCAACCTTTTTGGAGACTACTCAAACACCTTAAAAGTGGTATACTCATTTTTGTCAAGTCTGATGATGTCACCATCCTACAAATATACCTGTGGAAAGGTGAAATCCCAGTAATGTGTATAGAGTGTCATGTAAATGTGTGTTTCCCTGGGGAGGAGCAACCTTTTTGGATACTACTCATACACCTTAAAAGTGGTATACTCATCTTTGTCAAGTCTCATGATGTCACCATCCTACAAATATACCTGTGGAAAGATCAAATCCCAGTAATGTGTATAGCGCGTTGTGTAAATACATACTGTTGTAGTATCATAATGTAGTTGGGTAGGGGGTTGAATCTTGCACTTGCTTACTGTGTGTGTCTCCCTGGGAAAGAGTATCCGTTTTGGAGACTACTCACATCCCTTAAAAGTGATATATTCATCTTTGTCAAGTTTGATGATGTCACCATCCTACAAATATACCTGTGAAAAGATGAAATCCTAGTAATGTGTATAGCGCGTTGTATAAATGAATACTGTTGTAGTATCATAATGTAGTTAGGAAAGAGTTTGAATCTCGCACTTGCTGACTGTGTGTGTGTTCTCCAGGTGTGTGACACTGCTGGCCAATGTGGAGTGGGTTTTGATTTTTCTAGTGTATGACATATCACAATGACAACTGTATGTGCATTACACGTGTAAGGTAGCTGTGGGGCAAATCTATATACATACATATGAGCTCAAGTATTTCATGGGTGGGTACTTTGCTTTCTCCATGAGCACATCTGTTATCTTTGCCAGAGTGTGCTGGTGCTTTCCAGACCTTAGGTCACTTCTGTATGCTTGTGACAAGCTTAGCCACTGCAGTGATCCTTGGGCTACGTCTTCCGTTTCACAGCAACACATCACGGTTTCTGTTGAAGAGTGTGAGTGAGGGTTTATGCTTGAGGTATATTTGAAACCTGTTCCAAAGCAAGCAAAGTCTGGCAAAGATGACTAATCATTATAGGTGTGCAACAACCTCTGTGGATCTGCATGCAAACCCTTTATTGAGTATGTGCTCCACAGAGGGATTTCCAAAACCCTTTGGTAATGTGATTATCAAAGGAGAGATGACTTAACACATGGCTCCATGTATACATTAGTACCTGTTTCACATTTTGGGGGCTACTACCTATGTGGTACTCTGGGGATACTTTGTTTTCTAAAAGTGGATAACTATGCTTTCTTTGGCTTATAGCTTTACAGCATGAGTTTGACACCAGGTATCTGTCTGTATGATACCCTTTTGGAGGATGTGTGTGTCATCTGGAGAATAAAGTATAGCCCACAGTATGCATTGTAATCAAACATGGGCAGACATATCCCTACTGTGTTTGCTTGTACCTAAGAAAGCTATATGCAAAACAGGAGTGGTCCCAGGACTGAGTGCAGGTGAATACCACTTGTTACTGGCATAGAATAGTACATGGAGGCTGTAAATGTTACTGTGTGTCCTACATCTGTGCGTCATTTGTCAAGCCATCATCTAACAACCGTTTATGGTCAGTCTGTTGAGGTTATGTATAATACCAGTATGTGGGATGGGTATGAATTGCTGGTGAGCTATAGCTTAGCTGTGTTGACCTCCCCTCCCTCACCTATAGCCTTGTTGACTGGCTTGAAGTCTACTAGGTGTAGGAGCCATGATCTGGCCTTTAGAGAACCTAAGTGGGTATGGTGCAGTGTTTTCAGGTTCATAATGTCTCTGTTAATGAGTTCCATAATGCTGTGCTCCATAGCCTTCCAGATAACATTGGTCTGGCTTATAGGATGAGAGTTTCTAGGACCTGTTGTAGTTCTACCCTTAATTAATTTATGTTAACATTTGCACTGAATGTGACGAGGGTGGACAGGTTTAAGAATAAGTATACTAGAGGGTCAGGCCAGGTTTGAAGGTTAGTAGACCATGCCAGATAGGCAGGATTAAGTTGGTTTGTACATGTGCTGAGGAGGGATGCAGAGTATATTGTGAAATAGATGCTAAGGATGAAGCTGCCATGTAACAGGAAAAGAGGAATGCCTAAGATGAGGTTTATGGCTGTGGTGAGAGAGAACATGCAGGTGGATGATGTGATAGTGCAAGATGCAGAGTTCAGGAAGAAATGTACTGTGGTGACCCCTAATGGGAGCATTCAAAAGGAGAAGAAGAAGAAGACGTTGTAGCTCAACCCTTGTGGACTGTGAACACCATTACCATGTGTCATTCCATGAGTATGTAACCTGTATAGAGGCTGCATATGGGCAGAGCGTTTAGGTGAGTGGTGACTTCATATGTCAGCTTGTGTATAACACAGCCAGGGACACTGTCCAGTACCATTGCCACTGTGATGTGTACTTTGTTAAAGAGATGTTTTAACTAGAGTGTCTGTGAATCATCAGGTTTTACATTCTTCAGGTCTGGAAATGTGGCCCTTGTGTAATGACAGGGTGGTGAAATCCACATTCAAACTGTCTGAGAAGGAATTGGTAATGTCAGTCAGATAAGTGTACTTTGTGACCATTTACATTAACTGTGACCTGATCTGAGATTTCCCCTGTAGATTATGAACAACACTGAAGAAAGCTTTAGTGTTGTCTTTGGAATCCTTGCCATTTTGTATTTTGAAACTTGCCTTGTATGTTTATTGAGGGATTGTATTTTCCCAATGATACTGACCAGAGAGGTTATCCCTTCTTGGTATGTAACTCTTTTTTGGTACAACTTAACACCTTCTATTATATATTTAGTTTATGGCAGGGGTCCATGAGACTAATGCACTTTTACTGTATAAGTGAGAATTTATTGTGTTTGTGATAGCACGGTCCATGCAACACTGTAGGTGAACAGTGTGCATTAATAAAGGATTATGCAGCTGGGACAGTGTTAACCTTAGTAATGCAAACCAATGACAGATAGCAACAACAGCATCACCCACAGCACAGTGTCAACCTGTGTCATACACACAAGTGTACTCAAGTTCCAAAATGTGTGTAGTACAATGCATACTGGCCACCAGTAGAAAGTATGGAGTGTTAACACTGGCCAAGACAGGGCATGTCGCCCTGCCCATGTGTCCAATATCCATGTACATGCATACAGTGCATCTCCACCATGTTCACAAATGTACACCTGCAGACCTGTGTTGCACACACCCCACACTTACTGTCCACTGTATAACACTTGTTGACACAACTACACACATCAGCCAAGAGGCACATGGGCAAACAAAACACAATTGGAATAAACACTGGTGGAAACAATGCAACATTGCTAATTACAGCTTTAATGCATCATGCCTGCTTAGCTACACAATCAAGGATATCATTACACATTACTGCTGACAACATGCTACACATTCAACAATTGCTATACTTTATTAAAGTCACCCTGTGCATCAGCACCATGTCAGCCTGTTCCTGCATCAATGTTACAGATGACAGGAGGTGGCACAGGTTTCATCATATGTACAGGGTGTGTTGTTCGTTTGCCAGAGGCCTACAATGAGCCATACAATCGACATGTGTGTGTGAGTGTGTGTGTGAGGGCCATGAGTACTGTTATGGGCCATTGTTGATGTAATGTGTGCGGGTATGTGTTTGGCCTAGGTTTCTGGTTTATGTGTGTGTGTGTCTGCATGCACACAGTTCCACCATGTGGCTGCCATATACGGGGATTTGTGAGACAGCTACAGACTGTACCTGGCATCCTTTACAGATCACCATCTCTGGCCACGGATACAGAACATGTGCCTGGCAGGGGTGCTGCAGACAGTATCAGGTACTAATCCAGACTGGATACTATCTGAAGAGGTTGACATATGTCCACTGGATCCAGGTCCCTGCTGAGACTGGCCAGAGCCACCTGCACGTGGTCTTCTAGGACGGTCTATGGACAGCCCCCCCAACATTGCTGGGGCTGGTACTGGCAACATGGGAGCAGCTGTGACTTGCTGGACGTCCACGACGACCTCCAGCTGCTGATGTTGCTGGCATACGTCCATGTCAATGTCTCAACCATTCTGCACTGTCCTAACTCATGGACATGACATTGTGGATGACATCCAATGTCTCACCCCAACGTCTATAAATGACCTCACTGTAATTACGTATGGCACCTGCTAGGTCACAGATACTGTCATTTACAGAGGTGTTATGAGCCCTCTATGCCCTTAGTCCCTGTCTGGTGTACCGCTCCATTCATGTTTGTGCCTCCATGACAGCCTGGAACATGTGTCTGGTGGAAAGAGGTGTGGCACATCTGCCAGGGGCATGATGACCAGCAGTGCTCTGACAAGAACCCCTGGGCATCTGCTTATGTGGTAGCATTCCAGACATATGGCTATGGCTACTTTGTCCTGATACATGTGCCATAGATACCACACTGTCCTGGCCAGTGCCAGCCGTACACTGTCCCTCAGCTAAGGGCAATGGTGATGATGGATGTACAGGCAGTATGACTGTGTGCATGGATGGGGTGGAGACTTGTGTACTGTCAATTGGTGGCCCAACAACAGACCCTGACAAACATGACTGTGCCTCAACACACCTATCCTCATGATCACTGTCTGTCACAGTGACATCAGGTTCCCTGCTGTACTGAACCAGCCCCACCTCGGCACCTGTGAGAGGAAAACAGGAATCACACTTTAAGACCTGTACATGATGTCAGACCACATGCACATGTGCACATGCACACATGCACACATGCACACATGAGCACATGTACACACACAAAAATAGACTCCTCCCTAAAGCAGACACACGTGACACCAGCAATCTCAGAACATACAAAATAGCAGGTGATGGTGGGGTACAGTATCACAAGCAAAACAGTCATATCACACATGTCAGTATGCAGGACATGTGTTGCTCAACAGCATGCAGTGCAAGTGTAGACAGTCCTTGTTACAAACAGTATACATGGCTTTGATGCATGTGTTTTGTTATTAGGTGATGGGCCTCCCCCTGGAACACAATGCATACATGGACACAACATTGCTGTGCAGGTATTCAGAACTCTGTAATGTACTGTGCACCATAACAAACAGGTGTGCATACCATGGCTGGATGTGTATCTGTGTGTCAGATAGGTATCCAATGCTGATTACAGCCTCTGTGTCTTTAGCAAATAATTGTAGACACATTTTAGCACATGCATGATGAGTATTCACACAACATCATCAGTGGTGCATGAATAATTGATGGAATACCATTCGGCCACATACCCAATGTACGGTACTTATGGTGAGTATAGATCATATTGTGGACATGCCAGTATCATCCATGACATGGCATGCTAAAACACAACTGTATATTTAAACACTACACATACCCAATGTGTGTCATATGATGTAGCCACTCAATAGCATCACAAGACATATATGTGTCAGTTGTGCAAAGAGTGATTGGTATGCATAATGTTTAGAGGTGCATATGTGTGCACACATGCAACATTAAGGTGTATAGCAATGAAAGCTATGTGTAGTACTGTGGTTACAATAACTGGATCGGGGTATAGTACCATAGGCCATCATCATGAAGCATCATGTGGTCACTGAAGGCTACAAATGTTTCCCAAACCAGCACTACATGATGTACCAGAACTGTAATACCTTGGCTACATTCACCATTTCACAAACAGTTGTTGCATGAGTTTGTAAGGAGGCCAATAAGGAGCATTCCCTGACATGAATATGTAGTGTGTTGCAGAGTGTTTAAATGCCCCATGATAGACCTCTACCCCTCAGGTATATTATGTGTAATGTGTGGATGAGATTTTGGATACTGGAGTGTGTCTTTACAGAGGGTTTGAGAATCCTTTATGTGTAGCATGTTAAAATGCTCTGTGTATGACATAGATGTGTATGTTATGTGCATGTTGAGTATCAACTGTGCCTATTAAATGGTCACTACAGTCTAGCCACATTTGTTTGAGATGGTCTGGGTATTGCTTGTGTTTGAGGCAGCTAAACACATTAGTGAGATGTGCGTGGTCTTACACCAAACATGCACAGTATGCATTATGGGTAGGTGTGTTACATGTGTACATGGCCTACACCTTAACTATGACATGCACTTTTTATTTACAATAATAAATGTAGAACACACTCACCAGCATCTGTCCGCTGCCTTGATGTCACCCCAGAGGGACCTACATAGAGATTAGACAGTTTGTAGGTGGCCACAACTGTGGCATTGCTACTGTGTGTTTGCAATCTTACAGTACAACAACAGTTTACATTAACAGGGCTACAGATTATGTTCCAAATGATCAGTACTGCACAACAACAGGCTCCACATCTTTTAACGACACACTCCACATCTCACATATGCATGATCTACCAATACAGATAACAGTGGTCTACAGATATGCCATGTTACCTGCATGCTCCATGTGTGCTTGCTGGGTGGCTCCAACCTCCATCATGGTGTATGTCTGCTGCTGTTGTTGTTGGGCAGGTGCAACCAGGCTCAGGAGCAGCTCCTCCACTCTGGTGAGGGGGGGTGGATATTAACACCACCTCCTGTTGCAAACTGTTGTCTCTGCACATCAGCAGCACGCTTACGGACATATCTGAGAAGATCACTGCAGTGGTGGCGTACCTGCTCATATGTCCGGTTATGCAGGCCTACTTCATTTACCCTGCGGACAACATCTTGCCACATTGCAGTACGCTCCTGCTGGTCCTGACTGGTTCGTGAGAACATGAGACTGTAGTGCTGAATCATACTGGTAGTAATTATGTCATGTTCAGCACTACTGTAAGTGGGGTTCCTGCGATGATCCCTGGAAGACATAAATATGAAAATATGTCTGAGCAAGTCATATGGCACATTTAACATTATATAGTACAGATATCACTGAACTGCCATATATAGCAACCTGTTAGCTAACCAAGAGTGAAACATTTTAACTGCCACTTATCACTGCTCACCCCACTACTGCTTGGAAGTGCCTGGCTCACTCTCAATCTAATGAACAATGTTCTGCACAGCAACAAAATAAAATCACTATATAAGACTATACAAGAGTACCTGGCACACTGTATGCAACATGATGCACCACCTAGCCACAGCAGATATACATCAAGCTGATGTGTAAAGAAATATATCATCCATTACAATGAGTGTAAGGTCCGGTAAATGTATTACTATTATACCACACAACTTGTTAATGGCAAACCCATGTCCAAAATATGTGCACAATTGGGAATATAGGCTGCATACTGCTGTAGTACACTATGAATGTTGCTAGATACACAGTTATATGTTTTACCACACATATGTCAAAGGACATGTTAAAGACATACCCACACACACATCAGACACAATTACAGGGCACAAAGGTATGACAACCCATATAAGCTTCCAGTGTGTACTATACAGTACTGTGTGTCAGTACTTACACAACCTTAATCTTGAGAAATGTAATCTGTGATGAATACAGGGACCACACAAAACAGTGGATGCAAGCTATGTGGACATACACCATACTTTGCTGTACAGGCCCAGAGCTTCAAGTAGTACTACAGTACACACAGGATTTGGATTCAACATCAGTACCAATCAATAATCATAGATGTAGTGCTTTAGCCTCCAATGACACACCTTGTTAAAACCAAGGGACTTAATCACACTGTATGCAACAGCACTTTTTCTGCCTAGCAACAGAATACACAGCTTTTGCTAGGATCAAAGCAAGGACCCATAATACCATGACATAAACAGTTTCCCATTAAACTATCCCACAGATACATATCTTTGACGTATTTACAAACACATTGACCATCACAGTTAGTTAACAGTACAGAGAATCTATTGCAACAAGTAGATGTAGGTGTGTATGAGTATATATAACTATATATATATATATATATATATATATATATATATATATATATATGTATATATATATATATATATATACACACATCCATTGGTGTACATATACATATATATGTAGGCACATATACATTTCACCTTTCATAGTGAGAATATCAATTATACAAAGGATGTGAGGTGTACAGTAATGTAATAAAAATCGCACAGTCTTGGGATAAATGCATTGAAGGTGTTCACAGCCCAGGTAGCTTTAGCAGGCCTCACTGGCTTCAACATTGCAAACTGAACAAACCACCCACAGTGTTTAACCACCACATGTCATATACCAGCACTGTATGCTGTCTTGTTTGTCACACACTAAAACCTACATACAAATATGCTCATACTAACCTTCACCAACATATATATCTCCACCCTTCACAAACAGTTGCAATATGTCCCCTGCTCTATGCACATATACAGATGTGAACATATATGACACATATATATTTCTCCGAATGTGTGTGTCCCTGGACCTCACATCTGAACTGTTGGGCCTTGCTGCAACACAAACAGGTGTCACAAATGAGCACACACTAATATTAGGGGGGTATATATGGCTACAAATGCTAGATAAGCATACTAGACTGCTACAGCAGTTGCCAATGCTAAGCTACACTTTAATATGACTATCATGCATGTGTTGTTCTATCACACCCATGTTTATATAATGTCAGTGCTAATCCCCCCAACAGCCATTGGCCACACTACTGTACAGAACACAGATAACATGGATCAGATCTTTGACATTTAATGCTGAACTACACATTTCACAGGTATGTCCCACTGCCCACAGGTACACACTGTATTGTCCATAGCAGTAGTTAAGCAGAACATCTATGCATAAATAAGTACTGCTGCCACATATGAATGGTTCACATTATGTACAGTACTCTTTAATAACATCTACTACTTGCCAGTAAATACATATGTGTCACATACCTTTACTTTGTATGATTTGGTAATATTTCCTTTTGTCTGTCTCTCTCTGTCTCTCTCTCTGTCAGTCCCTGCAATAGAGTGATTGAATTTGTTGGCAGAGATTGCAGCCTGCTTTTGTAGGTATTTGCACATGAGCATGTGATGGCCTCTGCAACAATTAGTGGCCACCACTTGCTAATTGCATGCAGCCTGCTGTGTAGTAATTGCAGTAATCACTGTCATAGCAACCCAGTACTATAAATTGCTAACTCAGGTAGGCGTGCCCCTTTCAGCTTTCCAAGATGGAGATCATCCTTGTTTGCTGTGGACATCATTGTTTGAGACAGAAGGTTGGTATAATTCTTATATCAGAAGCCAGGGTGTAGCCAGAGATTTACATTTTGTACTCAGATCTAATGTTGCTGCTTCCAGTACCCACTTGTCAGTGTAGAAATGTACTCACCCCTCAAAATGCTACCCCAAGATACATGGAAAGATGTACTTTCATTTCAACTTTTACAATTAACTGCCATACAAAGCTAGTTATTGAGATGTATTCCTTTGGCACAAGAATTGTTTGTGAACTGCTATACTGTGAATATTCATTTACTCAGTTCTAAACAGTTTGTGCTTTTTTAGTGTTGACAGCAGAAGCTGCTCAGACAAACTGGACACATTTCAGTACTGTGAGTATGCTTACCTACATCCTTGGTAGACCCTGCACACACAGGTATATTCTACATATGGGTAGGGGTGCAGAAGTACAGAGAGCATTAGTATTATTGTGTGGATTTTATCTTGCTGGACTTACAGGTTTGCTGTGTACATGTTAGTTTATCAAGGCAATTAGTCTGTCTGCGTAACTCTCAACTGTGGACCTATCCACATGGTAGCCAGAGAATAGCCTGTTATTTTTTTGTCTGTGCACCACACAGGTCCTTTCAGCAAAAGAGCAATGGCATTGTTACAGTTGGTTGCTACCAGTACATGGCTACATCCATTTGTATTTCAGTGTTGTATTCCTACATAATGGTATGCTTCCAAAACTCCTTCCAAAGCTATTTGCACAGTGTGTAACAGCAGAAAGGCTGATATGCCTCTATGTTTCTGCCTCTGCCAGACCTCTCAAACACTCAGGTACATATTTGAACAGACTCAGGGAAAAGTAAGGAAAAAGTCAGGGACACCTTTAAAATGTTAGTGCCATTAAGTTGAAACATTGAGAGAATCAGAGCATATGAATGAATACACCTTTTCTGAAGTAAAAGAAGTGTCTAACTCTTAATTATTGTCATTATTCATTAAGTGTAATTCACCACCTTTCTGGCCAAAGTCAGTAGTTTTAGGAGGGATTCAGAGGGACAGAGCTAAAATTAGTGTCAAACTCATGGACATCCCTGAAAATTACAGATAGGTGGGAGGTATGGCCTCTGCCCTAAACATATATGCCAGTGTTTGTTCTGCTGTGATACTGTGTGGGGTTGTAAAGTGATGGTGTAACATTATTTCCTGCTAGAATGGCTGCTTCTCTTATCACAGTCATGTAATGTAATCCCACAACAACTGTTGGTAAAGATCCACAGAGCAAGTTGTGTGGTATGGCATTCATATTTTTCCTGTACATTCACTCATTCTGATGCATGATATATTTATTTCAGCACCAACTTGTGTATCTACCATGGCTTAGTGGTACTTCCTGTTGTGTAGTGTGTACAAGGTCCAGGGTTCGAGACTAACATAGGTGTTTTATTTTGCTCCGGAGCAGAACAAGGGCCCTCACATACAGAGAGACTAAGGCACTTTTAAGCAGTTGTAAGTGGGTTTGCGCGATGCTTAGCAATACTTAGCTAAGCGCAAACAAGTGCACACTCATGCAAACCCGCTAACTACTGCTTAATAGTGCTTACTCCCACTAACCCCCGCTCTCATTTCTTTGAAAGAAAAGAAAAACGGGGAGATAGGAAAGTGGTGAAAAAGGGGCATAAAGAGGGAAAGACAGTATGGAAAGTAGCTCGGGATGTGCAGCACGGGTGTAGGGAAGGTCCATAGCTGCCCATTTTTTTAACAGCAACAGCTGTGCATAATGAATAAATTTGGAGGTAGATATGAAACCTTCAACCCCTGAGAGAGGGGTGAGGACAACAAAGTATGTTGTAATCCCAATTAAATTACATTTTATGTGTCCAGTGGACATGTGTCCAAAATGGGCAGCTATGTACAGGGCATATTTTTTTTGTTGGGAGCAGATTGCCCTTTTTTTTCAGGTGAGAGTGGAATGTGGGGTAGGGAAAGTAGGTATATTTGGGGAGGTAGGCTGGGGAGGTAAACAGACAAGACAAACAACATGCATACAGGGGTGTATATGACATGTGGTGGGTGAACACCTTCGACGGGGAGAGATGTTTGGAAATCGCAAGCCCATGAGCCCACAGATGGAAACAGTGGGACTGAGGTCCCCACCCATGGGCAGTCACCACTGCGCCCTCACAGCCCAGAGGGTGGCTGTGCTGGGGCTATGTAGGAGGGGCAGGCTGACCTGGGAGTTGCACCACTTGTGCCTCAAGCTGGCATAGAGGTTCTGCAACAGAATGTTCAATCTCTCTATGTACCACAGCCCAGACCATTCGAAGGGTGACAGATGGCCCTCCTCCGCCCACGCTTGCACGGGGGGGCCAAGCCCCATCCCCTGCAGCGCTTCCACTCAAAGGTGGCACAGGGCCAATGGAGGAGGAGGTCCTAGGCTGGGCACCAGACCTGCTGGTGCCAGGTGCCATGGCCAGCTAAGGTAGGACAGGTGGGTCCGCTGGGACCGGACTTCCCATACAAACTATGTTTTGGAGGGTTTAATAAAGATATGGGTTAGTAAGAGTCAACAGCATTCCCAATTAGTTATAACAACATGCAGAAGTATTCCCATTAACCCAACACACCAGATTTTCAACAGTTGAAAAGCAAGCATAACACATGCATATATAGAACAATAGTGGACATTACAACAGCATGCAGGCTGAACTGATGGCAACAGGCCACCAATATTGTGGTATTTTAACAGGGAACATGCATATAAATAAATGCAAATATTTATAAATCAAGAGGACATATGTCCCAACAAATGTTTTGAGATTAGACATACCAATTGAGGTTTGGAATTGCATTTTTTAATGCACATACAGTAGGGTGGAAAAGGATAGCTCAATTAACAACGTATATATCCATCTAGTTTAAACTACATTCCTATTAACTGCAGTTATATGTCCCTTACATTTATTATTACACTACCTAATGTCCATATATTGTGCAATTGGATTTTACTAGATTATATACTTGAGCTGTATCTTAAATACAAACTGTCCAAGATGCAGATGTTACTGCTACATATTTTGAGAGTTGCTCACACACACTACTGCTAAGATGGTACACTGACAGCTCTACTTTCATATAATTGTCTAGATATGTTCAGGTGAAAGTATCAGTTATATGTTAACAGCTCTCTACTATTCTGGCAGCACACTGACATTTCTGGGGAACAATACACCAAGCTACTCGTGCCAGATTATCCTGTACATACTGGGCATGAACCAACAGTCGAGGGCTGTAAATATACTTAAAAGCTACTGGCACTCCCATCATCCACATTATATGGGCTTACCCAAGTGTGGGTTAACACTGCTTACTACAACAGTACTATTTGTAAAATGCAACAGTACGACAACATATCAAAGAAAATGATACAGAAGCACTCCAGGAATTATACATGTATTAAAGGATTATTACACCTTTATTTATTGGGTTAAAACACTTTTTGAAGGCTCTCTCATTTACTTTATATAACAGTACATGCAGAATAATTACTAACCTGCCTAATGATGCAGCCTTTGCAACCTATCTTCATGGGCTTGCTGATTTATAGCCCAGACACCTGCAACTGTGAAGTAAATGCAGTGATATTGAGACATACCTATCCATAGTATAGACAAGCATAGCAATTCTTAACTAGTTAATATAATGGCTACTTACTCAGTACTGGGGAATTAGGCATCGCATGGGACTCGTGGATCCACTGGTCCAGTTGATCCTCCTTACATCGCTTCAGGTCAGAATAATGGTGCCTGACCTGCTCACCAGTCCGAGGAACGCCAGTGGCACTGGTGAGATCACGAGCTAGACTGTTCCAGGCCTCCATTTTATATTGGGTGCCCTGGTATGGCCCCGCAGGAGTCTTTCCTCATGATTGTGGACAAGGAGCCAAACCATTACTTTGGTCTCCTCAATGCTCCAGCGTTGCGCTCAAAATCAAGTGCCTTCTCCAACACCGGCCATGCTGACTGCAGAAGGGAGCTACAACCAGTTATGGCAAGTAATCCCACCTGTGGAGATTAAATATGCCTCATTTTCCACACTTATTTGTGATTGGCCAGTTTTGAAAAAACTCAGCTGTAGGCACACCTACTTGGCTGATGTTGGCAATGTTTAATATTCCTTTGATAGATATGTATCTGTTGAAAGTGCATGGTTATGAAATGCTGTCATGGCTTAGTGGTTATGTACTGTGACTATAGTGCACAGTATCCTGAGTTTGAGCCCTGTCACTGCTTTTTTTTCCTACTGGCCAGATCTGAATGGTTAAGGTACAGTAAAGGAGGTGTGGCTGTGTTTAGCCGACTTTGCTCAACTTTGCCTGCCTTTGCCCAACGTTGCCCAGTGTTGCTCGACGTTGCTCAACGTTGCGCTGGTTAGCGTGGTGCGCAGCTATGAGCAAATACATTGTATTTGCGCTGGTTAGCATGGTGCGCAGCTACGAGCAAATACATTGCGCTTATTAACACGGTGCTCAGCTATGAGCAATTGGTTTTAAATATGCTAAATACTGCTAAAATGTGCTTAGCAGTGCTTTATAATGCTTAAAATAAGTTGCTCATGCCTCAGAATGCATAACCATTTCACCTTCATATATATATATATATATATATATATATATATATATATATATATATATATATAATTTGTTCACTACTACATATAACATTTGAATGCTTTTTACAAAACTTATACGTGATAAATGTCAGGAAATATTTTTGTATACAGATTTCCAACACAAAATGGAACGTGCAGTACTGGGACTCGAACCAGGATTGCTCCTTTTTGTGCAAAGGCTCTAACCACTATGCTATCACAATTTTGCTTAATTGGCATATTTTTTTCTTATTATCCTCTTTGGTGTCTAAGCTGCTAACTGTAGCTAAGCAATGGGCAATCCCACACAAAATGCGCAAATACGGGCAGCTATATCGGAAATAAAACAAAAAAATAAATTTCTTTTCATTTTTAAATTTGTACGAAGTTTAACATATGGGGTAGTGTAGTGTTACAATGTACACATGTGAGCAGACTCACTCATGTAACTCGACATTTCTTGAGTTGTGCAGGGGCGTGGATTTTTGGACTGCTCGGCAGTCCGACACGCCCCCTACACTCGTCCACGCTCAGTGTAAGCTTTTGAGTTGAGGCAGCGCGCCCTCATTTATATGCATGGTGCGCTGCCATCTTACTCTTAGACTGGTGTTTCTGTGTGAGACTAATCTAGTCTTACATGGAAGATTAGTAAATCCTGGGGCCTATCTTGACAAGTCAAAACTTCTCTTATGGAGATTCATGGTCATTATCACTACTATTCCTAAGAGTTGTATATAGGAACCTGCGCATAGGCCTGTCTTTATCAAAGCTCTATCATAATTACAGAAAGAATAAAGAAAACATTTCATCGATCTTGAAAGGGTCCCTATAATAACTGGCATAATAGAGACTGTATTGTCAAAACACATTTAAGCTTTAAATTCAAGTTAACAGACTGCATTTGTAATCTATTTTCAGTCCCCTTGCCAAAGTTTATTTAGTCCTACAACACTCAAATAACTGCTTGCATTAATCAGTTGTCTTACTGACAAGACATGCCTTGGATCTGTATGTGGCTTTTTAACACTAGCTTCAGGATGTGTACAATATTAAAAGCAGCAGTGAAAGATCATTATTCACAGATAGTACTTGACTTATAATACTGGAGTAGTTAGCTATACATTGTTCAGAAAAAAATAGTTTTGCAAGATGAATTAAACCTACAAAAGGAGTACCTGATAACATTATGAACCTCTGCATTGACTACATACATTCTCAGCCAATTCAAATCTTGCAGACTTCTGATCATCTAATTACAAACCAGTCTTCACCCAATATGCTCCCCTGCTATACACATCATTTTTTATGAATGTCAGCAGACTGGCTCACCAAACACATTTCTTTGCAAAATCTAGCCAGTGTTAAGAGTCCCATGCAATCACTTCAAAACTTCATTTTTACTATGTGTTTCCCTTTCACTGCTGCAGAAACACTGCCAACATGCATCACTCTGGCACTCCAACACAACCCTACTGCCTTGGACATTTACTGATGCTGGTCTAGCTTGTTAACAGGAGACACTTCGGTCCTGGGCACAGAGAGCATAATACAAACTTCTGCATCAGATGAACATGACCTGTGTCTTCTCATTTGCTAAGGCCATTTGCTTTATGACTAAAAATGATTTGGTAACTGATCTTCCTCCATAACTACTGCTCAAGTCACAGAGAAGTGGTGTTCCTCAATCTCTGCACACTTTTGAACTTAATGGTGCTACTGCAGGCTTATTCAAAGCCTTCAAAACTTCCATCATGTCTTGAGACAATTTTGAAATAAATATAAAAATTTTAAATATGTGATTTTTAAATCTTTGAATACAAGTTATATATTGTATATATTTAACTATTCCACATATAATCACAGTTTCATTGCAATATATTTATACTAAGTTATTTACATGTAATATGATTTTAGACCACCTTGCTAATAAGGAGGTAGGAATTAATTTTCTTAATCTAGAAACTGCTGTAATTCAGTTTACCATTAGATGGCAGAAAACGCACAGAAAAAACATTTTATATTTTAATTGTATTCTTGCATGTCTAGCTTTGAAAAATACATAACTCAATACAAATCAGTATTTCTTCTGGTATTTCCTATAGACATGCATAAAATTCTTTAAAACACAGAACTTTTTGTTCCTCTATTTTTTATAAGCATTTCATTTGATACGTGTTCAGTCAGTCAAAGATATGCGATAATCATCTTTATTCTGTAACAGTTTATCCTTACTTTCATCTGTTCTGTATTTTTACTAAGCAATTGTCCCTTGCTATATTCTGCAAAGCTTTCCAAGCATTCCTATAGTCATAGCAGTCTCTGACATGCTTCTTTCTTTTATGCTGACTTAAGCATTTTTCAGGTTTTATAGTATGGGGTTTTGGCTTAATACACTTGTCAAAATACTCCTCAGAAAACTGGCAATCAGTTTTTCCATGTATTCTGCTGTCACAGTTCATCATCAATCCACTGATGTTTTTTATTACACAGCCGAGATTCGTCATACTGGCTTTCTGCTTATCTGACGGCACTCATTCAAGATATTTAGGTATCTTTACTACTCTTAGTCCTTATGGTACTCTGTCAGTGTTGTAGTAAGTTACTAAAATCTTAAGGTGCCAGTTATTTTATTTTATTTTTTTGTCACTCACTAGTCTGTAACTTTGTCCAGGACTCATAAAATGCTACACAAAGTGTAGAAATCGTGTTGGTGTCACTCAGCACCACCAACACGATAGTGCACTTATTAAGTGGGTGTACATGACATGTAGAATCTCCAGACATAAATCCAAGGCTGAATATGCTAATGAAAGCATAAAGAACTGAAGTACCTGCAAATTAACCAGTCTAAGATGGCAGAGCTATTCAGGAAGCTATAAAGCAATCGTACACTCAGTGTAGGCTTTTGCTATGTACACCAAAACCCTTGGGAATACAGCATGATTAGACTTACAAAAAACACATTAGGGGTTGCTGCTGCTATTATTATGCTGTATGTGCAGCAGGCTTTAAATAAGGGTGCTGCTGCCAGACCTCAGCCAAGAAGAAGATGAAGGGCGTTTAGACTCCATTTAACTTATCATTGACTACTTGAAACAGAAAATTGTTGAGCAATACTGGGCAGACAGGGAAACACTGGAGGAAATATGCAGCCTCTGTTGTCCCCACCTCAGACCCCAGGGAAATCATGGAGGACCCATGCTAGTGGAAACAAAGATATGTTTAACATTATGTATACTAGCTACTGATACTTTCCAAGAAGCCACATGGGGATATATTAGGGATGTCACAGTCACCAGCCTCTAGAATATTGCATCAGTTTATAAATGCAGTACTACTACATGCAAGGGAGTATATGTGGTTCCCGTGAACACTGCAGGAAAGAGCAACAACCATGCACAAATTCTATGTAGTAGCATGCTTTCCTGAAGTTATGTGAGACACAGATTGCACACACACAGAAATAAAAGCACCACCTGGGAACAGGGAATGAAGTACATCAACAGAAAAGTTTTCCACTCTATAAACTGTCAGGTTGTCTGTAATGCCCATGGGATCATCTGCAATGCCTGTGCTGGTAATCCAGGCAGTTTCTATGACTCACACACATGGTATACCTTTGAGGTGTACACCAGGTTTGCTGGGGTGACATTTTCAAGGGCATCTACTAGGGGATGCAGGTTATGCACTTGAGTTCTGGCTCATGCCATCCATGAGAAACCCACACAACTCCACTAAGTAAGGATACAATGAGGCCCATGCACAAACTAGGAATATCATAGAATGTGAGTTTGTTAAATCAAGGTTCCATTGTCTAGACACATCAGGAGCTGCACTGCAGCATGACCAAGGCACCTGTACTGAAATGCTTACAGTCTGTGCCATGTTACACAATATAATTTTCAGGAAGCAGCTTCAGCAAGGACAGTAAGTGGCAGGGCCACAGTTTCAAGGGCCACAGGCAGGGCCAGTAACAGCAGCAGGTACAGATGAGGAGTCTGAGGGAGAACCATCAGCTGCAGATGGTGCTGGCAGACAGAAATAAGCACAGTAAGCCCTGGCTCTGGATAAGAAGCAAAGGATAGCACACACATTCACTACATAGCTTAAAGTCTTAAGATCCAACACACATACAAATATGAAAACTGATGCTTGTCAGATAACACAACCTAACCATGTAATGGCTGTGTTTTGATCAGACAAGGACAACCCCAAGGACGCAACTGGTACCTATAGTAATGACAAGGTAAGTGTGGAACCTATAAAGAAAATAAAAATAAGTTATATAACTGATTATTCTCATATGGAAATATGTATATGCCCCTAAGCAGAGCCTTTTGTCTGAGATGTACAGTTATGTCAGTAATATCTCTTTTGTAAGATGTTTGCAACATACATTTGCATTTTAGAACCAATAGTTTGCATTAAGCATTTCAAATGACCACTTTCCATGAAACATGAAACAGGTCAATAATGCCCTCATTTCCACAACTATATCAAGAAGCAAGACTGAAGTACCTAATGCTTCCAATGCTGTAATGACAATACTAACTGAAATACAATGTGTTACTACAATAAAGAAGTAATCCATGCTTGTTTGGCTTGCTTGCTGTACTCTGCCTGAATATTACTGAAATCTGTCTGCATTTTATGTTGAATTGACGTTTTCATTTAAGGTTTGGTTACTTCTGTTTGTATCTTATTCTTGTATTACATTTGTTTTGTTTTAAGTTTTCTGTTCTGTTGGAGTTTTAAGAGGTCTTGGCCTGGGTCATTTGGAAAAATTAGCAAAGAATTCCTTTGCAAATAGTGAATAACATCACCTATTTAGTGGGAGGAGCTGAGAAACAGCATTCTTTATTTAGGTAAAGATATCTCTGTTTAGCTGGAGTGCTTATTTAGCTTGCTTGCTGTACTCCGCCTGATTATTGGTTCATAGGCTCATAGGTGTGTACTAGGCTAATGGCCCTAGAGCCTTTACAAGCCTAGCCCATAGAAGTGCCCTGACACTGTGCCGCCTGACTTTAGTTCCCAGTGCCTCTATCAAACAGAGCCACTGGAGTGATCCCCGGGGTGAACTTTCTATTACTCATCCATTCATCAAGATTTCTCTTGAAGAGGGTCAGCGAGGTGCTCTGCTTGACATGTATGGGAAGTCTATTCCAGAGGATGGGCAGTCTCTGGGTGAGGAACCTGTCCCTCCAGCATGATCTGTTCTGATTGTGGTAATGAGGTTGAGGTCTCTGGAGCATGTCGTGTGGAGGGATTGGGATTTCTTTAGATGTAGCATTTCTAACAGAGCTAGGTCAGACATGGCTTTGTAAGTCAAGCAGAGATCATCTCAAAGTAGGTGATATGAGACAGAGAATAGCTGGAGTCTTTTGTGTATGCCTATGTAGGACATGTGTTTAATGCCTATGATGCTCTTCGTGAGGTACTTCTGTGGCCACTCCAGCTGTTACAGGTGTCTAGTGAGGTACATGCCAAATGGGGCATTATACTCGATGACTGGTCTAATGAGGGAAGAGTAGAGAGAGATGATGACCTCTTTCTTCCTTGATGCAAAACCCTTGGTAATGAGATGTGCCACATAGAAGGACTTTCTGACCACAGTGGCAATGTGGTGGTCGAAGGAGAGGTTGCTGTCAACCTGCATCCCTGGATTTCTTAGAATGCCTTCAGTGTTTAGTGGGCTCCCATTGATGTGGTAATTAGTGGGAACTGACTTTTTACCAAAGGGCATGATGCATTTTTGGCGATAAGCTTAAGGTCATGGTTTTGACACCAGTCATTGGTCCCAGTGAGGCCTTTCTGTAAGATGTCTGCATGACTTGGGAAGTTAATAATGGTTCCCAGCTTTCCATCGTCTGTGAACTTGGTCAGCCAGAGTCCCTTTGTATTGGCCTGGACTTCTGAGAAGTAGATACTGAACAGGAGAGGACCCAGGGCCGATCTCTGTGGGACTCCACTCATGACTGGTTGGCAGTCTGACTTGGAGTCTGCTACTTTCACACTGTGTGTTCTATCTGTGAGCCAATTTGCAACCCACCTAGTGATATAGGGGTTGATGCCTAGTTTGGTGAGTTTATCAATAATTCCCGAGTGACGGATGGTATCAAAGGCCTTGGCCAGATTGAGGTAGGCTGTATGCACTGCATTACCTTCAGCCACAGCCCTGTTGACTGACTCACATAAGTCAACCAGGTTGAGCAGGTATGCTCTCCCTTTCACAAAGCCAAATTGCTTGGGGTCTAGAGTTTGGAGATTTCCTATATCTTTGCTAATCAGGTCCACGATGATGCGCTCCATAGCTTTACATATCAGACTCGTCAGGCTAATGGGGCGATAATTCCCAGGGTCTGTAGTCGCTCCCCCTTTATGGAGAAGGATGACTGTAGCAGTGCACAATTCAGTAGGGACAAAGTAAATTGGTTGTCTCCTAATTACTTTTTGTTTTCTTCATTACAGCTGCTTAAACATCTTAGGCCGCAGGTGCGCTCCCCCCACCCTCCAAACTTGAATAAGTACTATTGCTGAGTTTAAGTGCAATTCCAGCGAAAATATTAAAAAGGCTTCATTGCAATCAAGACTTTTCTTCATATTAGAAGCAATGTATGTCCTAACTTTCAACATAAAGAGTGTTAATGCCTTTATATACTGAGGTTTTTTGTTGTTTAAAGCATGCACACTTGCAGAGGCCTGTCTAGCTAGCCCAGTTTTCCTAACTCCGTTCCTATAAGACCCCCATTTCAGACACTAGTTGATGACACACTGCTGGATGCTGTACCTCTCTCTGAGTTACAAGCCAATTTTTTAAAATTTTTATCTATGGGTTTTACATCTAACTGTGCCTTTTTCCCCAGTTTTATCTGTGACCAGTCAATATTAGACTATTTTTGTATGGCAATAGCTATCCACTTCCAAAATAACTGTACTACCCCAGAATTAAGTAACACCAGAAATAATTAACTTGTGGTAGTTTAGTTCCCCTTTGAACTGTACTGCCACTTACTTACCTGCAGTTCATCTATTCTCTTTGTACTCTCTCCATATGACTTAACTGCAGTTCATCTATTCTCTTTGTACTCTCTCCATATAACTTAACTGCAGTTCATCTATTCTCTTTGTACTCTCTCCATATGACTTACCTGCAGTTCATCTATTCTCTTTGTACTCTCTCCATATGACTTACCTACAGTTTGAGTCAATTGATTGTTTACTTGCCCATCCTCCAGAATCTGGCTGAGACCTGTCAATCACTCCCACAGGACTCCTCCTGCAATTAGTCTCTACTCTCCTCCCCCACTAGAAATGCATAGGACAGAAGTTATATAAGGGCCTGATAACAACGGCGCCATCTTTAAAACACACCAATACTTCTCTTCTGCATTCATATCCCCTCTCTGTGAAGTGTGTTCTCTGCAAACAAGAGGCTGTGACTGAACAGAGCACACAGATGTGGTGCCAGTTTGCTTTGTAGTTCATGTAGAAAACAGCCAGGGATATTATCAGGTCCCATGAAAGCTTTATTCTTAGCCTTGAACAACTTTAACCTGTGCTGCAATAATGCTGAGTGCCTGGCATTCTTCCGGTATTGTGGTTGGTCCTTTGGGGGGGGGGGGGGTAAAGATGGCACTGAATCTGTCTTCCAGTATTTTGGCAATAGTCGTTGGCTGGGTATAGGAGGTGCCATTGTGCAGCATCTCAGAGCAAATCTGGGTATTGTTGTGGAGGTTCTTGATATAGCTATAGAAGGCTTTGTGATTGTTTTTAGTGTCTGCTGCAATTCTGCCTTCATAGCTGGCTTTAGAGGATTTGATGAGAGATCTCAACTTTTTTGTTGAGGCTAATAAGGGAGTTTTTCCAGTCTTTGGACTTCACCTTTTTCTGCAACAGTTTCTTCCTTCTGTTGAGTTTATTAATGGCAGGGGACCACCAGATTGGCTTCCTTTTTTTGGATGAGAGCATCTTGGTTCTGTTGGGTATGGTTAGTTCCATGCATTTGTGTACATGTTCGTACAGTGCATTGGTGTATGATTCAGCAGTCATGCAGCTATTTTTCATTGGCATGTGTGCCGTGAAGTTAGCCACCTCTGTTTTTAGGAGTCCAAAGTTAGCTTTGGAGAGGTTTTTCAAGGTGGTTACCTTTGCGGGAGGTGTGGGTGAGATGTAGATTTCCATGGTAATTAGTTTATGGTCAGATTTGACCGGGGAGGGATTGATTATTGGTATAGAGCAACAGTCACCCATGTTAGTAATAACCACATCAAGGATGTTGCTTCCTCTAGTGGGGGTCAGAATGAGGTGGTCCAGGGCATTGGAACTGATGAATTCCAGGAAGCGTTGGGACAGTGTATTGGTGCTTAATTAGTTTTCCCAATTCATGGAAGGGTAGTTAAAATCTCCTAGTAAGAGAGTGTTGGGTTGGACCTTGATAGATTCCAGGGTGCTTAGGAACATGAAGTGAGAGTCTAGGGACATGGTTAGGGACCTATAGCAGGCTATGACCTGGATCGCCATCTTACCCAATGTTAGTTGTACCCGAAGTATCTCAGATGCATTATGCTGGGCTACTAGTCTGGAGGTGTGCATATCTTTTATGAATATGGAGACACCACCGCCTTTGGAGCTTCAGTCTCTTCACACCCACTATACCTCTCAACCATACTGAATTCCTCGGTATTTACCAATTTTGACGGCAAAATAATGGGGTGCTACAAATTCCCGAGTGGCCCCTTCAATTCCCGTTTTTTTTTTCAAAATTTTTTTTTAAGTTGAATTTGTTGCTGATGTCATCGCGTGCAGGGTGTGCATGATGATGTCAGCTTTGTGAGGCAGACTGCTAGCCTGTAGGAAACTTGGTTGAGGGGTTGGAGTCTGTGTGTGTATGTTTTTAGTGTGTACATTCATGCTGTGGTTTTAGGGCAGCAGCAGCAGTGACCAACCAACAGAAGAGCTATAACATTAATTAGTTTTAAGATGCAAGTTAACTTAATCTGCCAGGCAAGCCCAAGAAGAAACAAGTACTCTACTCTCTGCACTGCAGAGCAGAGTAGAGTCTGATCCAGGTTCACCCAACAGGAATCCCAGACCCAGGATCAGAATGAGAAAATCCTCAACCTCCTCTGGGTTCAGGTAAAAAAAAATATATATATATTGTGCATGCTCTGGCCCCAAGTAAATAAAAAAGAATAAAAAACCAAACGGGCCTTATTTATTGCCTTCATTTGCCTACTAGAAACTATTTGTGATTGATTCTGACTGCCTAATTGCCGATGCATTTACTATGACTGCAGAAAGTTTTTTAACTAGCAATTGTAAGTAACACATTTTAGTCAGGCCAGCCATCAGTTCGCACTTTGTACTGGGATTAGTGTGTGATCAGTGAAGCTACAACAAAAACATCCTAGAAAGCTGTTGTTGGATCATGTATTTGTCAACAATTCAGAGTACTTATATAGGGGGAACACAGACCTATAAAATGGAGAACCGGGACATTTCAAATTAAAGGATGGAGTTTTATGTTTTAACTTATTCGCAATGCATACTTGTTACGTTCACTTCTTCAGCTGAGCCTTTTAACCAAACTGCAGTTTCATTATCAACTGCTGGTGCAAATGCGATATGCAGGTGTGGGTTAGCAAAGCAGTTGTAGAATTTGTTCATTTTCATCTGGCATGTTCAGCACAAATTTTTTTTTACTTCTGTTTTTAATAAAGCCTTTCTGATTTTTTTTAATCAGAGTTTACTTTAGCCGTTGTTCTGAGTTACCTTTTGTTTTTATTGGCTTGCTGTTTTGGGACTTGCGGATTTACTGCACACAGTATTTTTGTTTCTCTATGCACATTATTTTGGTGGTGGGGATGGTGCAAATGATGTTTGTACCACCCCTTCTTTTAAAACTGTTTTTGCCAAATGCATATAAGAGATCAAACACATATCTTAGGAGATCACTTCAACGAACCACAGTTAAAGCAAGTATATAGTAATTTTCAGAATTCACACGTGATTTAGCAGGCCAGATGGTCTCACTGTTTTGTAAATTTCTGTATCTGACTCTTGACATGGAGATTGGGAATGGTATAATAGTTGGTTTTGTGTTTGGTAGCATGTCTGTTTACATCTTATGCTGTCTAATGTATTTGTATAATGCTATGTTATAGGATATTAAGGCTTGCTTCTTACATGAAACTAAATATCATACGGGTCTTGAGTTTATTTTTTTTTCTGCAGGATAGTTGGATTAATTCAGTGGTAGCTAATCTCCTAGTTTGACTATGATATTTTAGAATTAAGCATATTCTGAAGTTTATTCTGCATTACCCATTCTTAATATAATAAATTTTTTTGTGCACTTGGTATTGTGTTATTGCCTACCATTGAATGTTACTGGCATTTCTTATTAGCTTGCCAAAATATGCAGATAATCATGATACAGACCAGTCTACTGGTAAATGTATTCATGTATATTGGTTTGCTAGACACAAAGTGAAAGATGTGTGACATAAATGTTTTGGGATAAAATGTAATTGGTAAAAACTGCACTGTATAAATAAAATCTTTGCATATAAACTGAAGCAAGCCTGTATTTTTGTTGCTAAAGTAAGATTTTATTTTTCTCTGAGATTTATATCGACAAAGTCAAATAACATTTTTAAAACATTACCAGTGATTCTGTGTGTTAATACTGTGGTGGTGCTGCGGTAGCATTGTCGTCTCACAGTAAGATGTCCTGTTCTATTCTCAGCTAGAGTGTCTTCTGTGTGGAGACATGCATGAATGGGCGTACCTTCGTTGAAGGTTGTGCATCAGGGCCAGCAACTCGACACGTCAAAATCTACTGCCAATCATTAGCGGACGGGAGTTCCGCTGTGGTGACCCCTAATCGGAAAAAAGCCAAAAGACACAACAACAACAACAACAACCAGTGATTCTGTGTTAATCAGGAATCAAGAAAGTTATCTTAAATTAAATACTGGTTTGTCCACTTTACTGATGTGAGGTAAAATACCTGATTAATTAAAATTAATTTTGTTAATGCACAGAGTTCATTATGGTTAAGCTTTGCAAATGTTTGATAGATCACATTTGCTATGTGTGGCAATGCCTCAGGTTACTTCTTTTATGATTTGAGCCATGGATTTTAAGTCTTGGCTGTACACGCAGCAGATTTACATTTTTCCTTGCCTCTTATTAAATTACAGAGCCTTACAGTACAGTGTGCTGCCATAACTGAATAATGGACTTGTTCAGTGACCTCATTTAAAATGAGCTGGGATTATTAGACTAAGATTGTATTGCACTGAAAATGATATATGGTTATGTTTTGGTTCATAAGAGTAATGATGTAGGGTAACATGCATAGACATGTGATTTGTAGATGGTTAAGGCATGTGCTGTATGACACGAGGCAAAGTTAGCTACCTTTACCTGTCTTATAAGCGCAGCCGTATTACAATGATTTGCATGTGCATCATCACATTTTAGTACACAAGAGCTGTTAGTTATGTATGTGGGTTTACTGCAAGCATTTTTATTCTAAATTATATAGTCTTTCTTTTTAGCATCATTAACATTTTCAAATTCAGATTTATGTAGGTAGAAGGTACCTTAAGCTAAGTATTAGTACAAAGGATAAAACAAGTCCAAATGTTAATATAAATAAAACAGCATTCTTCTGGTTAAATTTTGTGTTATTTAATATTATGACTGTGTGTAGCATCAGTTTATTTTTATAAAAGAAAATTGTATTTTAGTTTTTACACAAGTTCAAAGTTTGATACAATTTCAAACGTTAATATAAATAAAACACGATTGTACTGGTTATATTTTGTGTTTAATATTTTGTCTCTTCTTCAATTTCTGGTGGAATGTCAGTATCCCACAATTCTATTGGACTGGGCGTGGTTACATAATTGCATATGCAAATTTTATGTTAACCAGTGTATAGATTTGTACCTATTTTTCATGGACCTTTGTCCAGGTTTTTGATGTTTCCAGGTTGAGAGGTATGACACCCACCTGCTCAACTGTTATTGTACTCTTACACTTGGTGGCTTTTGAGTTGAATGCCAATAATATAAACCTGATTTTGGTCACTCCTCCCAGTTTCATCTCATCAGATCATTCTACTAAGTACAGTAAGATAATTTGGTAAGGCCCACCCCCTTAGTATCTCAGCATTGAATTATCTTCCATTTCTTCCATTTCCACTTAGAAAAAAATTGCACTTTATTCAGCTGTTTTTATGGTATTTATGTTTTTATTACTTTGTTTTGCTTTTGCTGCTTGTTCTTAAAAGTGTTCAGATGCATTTATTCTGCTGCATTTATTACTGCTTGTTAGTTAACTGATTAAATTGTAACTGTTATTCTAAACCTCTTAGTTTTGGTTTAAGCACTTGGGCTTCAGGACAGTTTTATTTTATTTTTATTATTTGTTTACTGGGAAAGCCCACTGGGCCCCAAAGAGCCCATTTTCATTGGGGGTCTGGGGAGAAAAGCTCTGAGGTGTTTTATATTAAGAAGGTTTGTGGTCTATACTCTTGTGACAGGAGAGGGTAGCCTCTGCCCTTCTGAGCTGAGAGTTGCTGGTTGAAGGCTTAATGCGTCTGCTTATTGGAATGTTTTTTTTCTGAAGTTTTTGCACTTTGTTTACCGTAGCATAGACTAGATTTAGACCTGTTGAATCTCGTTCTGTTTGTATAACTTGAACACTAAACCAGGCCATCTTTTGTTGGAGAAGGTTCCTCTGCGTTCTGGTGGCAGGAATGTCCAGTTAGAACTCATCTGATTGAAGGTTGCTGGAACAATCAGTTTTGAACTTCTTTATTTGTTAATTTGTTTAAATCAATTTGCTACACAAGTACTGCATTTGGGCAGGTTTGCACTTGTTTGCGCATCTCATACTACCAAGCAGTGGTGGGCATAATTGGCTGTTATAGATGCAAACACTTCTGCCTGCAAATTTTTCCTTAGAATTCTGATGGTGCTCCATCAGTGAGTTGATTGCCTTTCACTGTCAGGTGATATATTCAGCGAAGCTCATAAGTTACTAACACAGATCCTACCCACTTGCCCTTCTTATTTTTTGTCCACTTCTCCTGTCCTCTACTCTTTCAGGGCCTTCCTGTCCTCTCCCTGTTTTTTGACCACATAAAGTTACCTAGCATTATGGATGGACAATTTCCCACAGTTTCTCCAGCTAGTCTGGTCGACATGGGAATCCTGAGGCAATGTAGCAATTGTCCCAAGTACACTGACAACCCATTTCTTCTAGTCCACACAAATTCATTATGTGAGAGATGCATCTATATCAAGAACCTAGAATCCAGGCTCTCTCGCTCACCAGTCAGTTCATCTGATACTAAGCAGGTTGTCAGCATGCAAACCTCACATCCTGCACCTACCAAACCAACAACACATAAACTTACATATGCGGAGGTCCTTACCAAAAGCTTACCTAAACATCAGAGACCTCCCAAACACACACACACACACACACACACACACACACACACACACACACACATATATATATACATATATATATATATATATATATATATATATATATATATATATATATATATATATATATATATATATATATATATATATATATATATACACACGCACATATACAGGTCCACTTTCAAATATTGAAATACTGAAATATTGAATTTCAAGATCTTGAGGCGAAAGTGTCGAAAGTGCAGTTACTCGAAACTGCACTATCACAAATTTTATGTTATTGAATCTGCAGTAGTTGTGTAGCAGTGTTTGTGTTTTGGATTGTTGTCATTTTAAGATGCAGTGTGGTCTGGGATTTAGAGATGGTGGCTGATGTGTGGTTATATGCGGAGATTCATGTAGGTGTTTACTGTTTAAGGGTTTTGGGTAGGAATTTATGTTTTAATTTTTTGGGAGGGTTTAGGAGTAAATTGGGGTATGTAGGTAAGAGAGAGCGTGTGTGTGTGTGTGTGTGTGTGTGTGTGTGTGTGTGTGTGTGTGTGTGTGTGTGTGTGTGTGTGTATGTGTGTCTGTGCGTGTGTGTGTGTGTGTGTGCATGTGCGTGTGTGTGTGCATGTGCGTGTGTGTGTGTGTGTGTGTGTGTGTGTGTGTGCATGTGCGTGTGTGTGTATGTGTGCATGTGCGTGTGTGTGTGTGTAAGTGTTGAAAGTGGTGATTTTTGTACATCTGTAGTGTGGTGTTTGTGCAGCGGAAGTGTAGGGTGCATAGGGGTGGGTTTGTTGTGTTATTTGTGGTAGTGTGAGCTTGTAGTTGGTATCTATAAGTAGTGGGGGTGTACATGGGGGGGTGCATGGGGGCTTGCCCCCTGCTTATACATAGATTAGTTTGGTTTTGTTTGTGTAAGTGTTGTTTAGGTTTGTTATGGTGCAGGGAGGAAGGTCGTGTATGGATTTTTGTTTGTTTGGAGAGTGTATTCAAAACCAGACCGTCACATAATGAAAATTTGGTAATATGAACTTTCAGTAAAGTGATGGTGATTTCTTTTTAAATTTTTCGTTGCAGTGTAGTTTCGACATTTTTGTCTGGAGATACTGAAATTCGATATTTCAGTATTTTGAGATTTGAAATTGACCCATATATATATACATATATGTGTGTTTGTGTGCGTGTGTGTGTGTGTGTGTGTGTGTGTGTGTGTTTATGTAGATAGATAGATATATATATATATATATATATATATATATATATATATATATATATATATATATATATGTGTGTGTGTGTGGGTTCCCTTCAGATCGTCAAACAGCCATAACGTTGAATTGCATACGGCTGAGACAAAAACATAATTTCTTCACAACATCAAGCCATTTGCATGGAGATCACCATAGGGAAAATTTCCCGTTCACTTCAATGTAAGTGTGATCTCGGAGTCAGGTTTGATGTTGTAAAGAAACAATGTTTTCATCTTGCCCATATGGGTGTTGATGTTATATGTAAATAAATAATAGGATGGCTGTGAACTCAGTTCTGTGCTGTGTGACTGCATGCATTCAACAATCACACAAACAATTTCTTCGTGTTAAGTGTTCACTATGATTATGCCAAGATAAACCCCTCAATCCACCCCCATCTCTTAACAAAAAAAGAAGTATAGTTAAAACTCAGTTATCAGCACAGATCTTATAACATTTCTGGTAATGGAAATAACACAGATTTATACTCTGTAATACATTGCAGCATTAGAAAAGTAATACCAAACACTTAAGACTGTCATATCCAGTACTATACCAAACACTTAAGACTGCCATATCCAATACTGTGGAGTTCAGTCCAGTAGAATTACAAAAATAGAACATCTCTTCCTTTTCCTGCTAACACAGCTACAAATACCAGACATTTGAATCCTACATACTTACAATGCAATCATATGCAATAAGTGTGAATACATGACATACAAAATAAAGTAATAAATTGGTCGTGTAGCATTCAGTAGCATAATTGTAGACATGTAGACATAGCTATGGCAAAAGGAAGGGATAAAATTAAATAAATCTAAAATTCTACAAATGCTTTTCAGTGGTCACTGCACTTCGCCCTTAATGTTAAACTAAGAGCATTAGTTAAGAAATAACAACATACCTTAACAACAAGACACTGTAGGAAATAGACAAATCTCCCAAAGTCTTGTATTACTAGCAGTATCAAGCTCTTTGTTTCAGAACAGTTTGCCCAGTACAATGCAAGGGAATTAGCTACATGATTACCTTTATATAGTGCAGAGTCAGTCCTGCACTGTGAGCATGCAAATGAGGTATGAAATCATTAACATTCCTGAATATCACAATCTGCACAAAATGTAAGGAATGTAAATATGGTGTAAAGACCTACGCAGTTACATGCACATGTCCTAGCAATGCAAGGAAGAGCATTGTGATGTGCTCCCTGTTAATGGCTTGCATGTGTCTCTGATTAGCCTGACTGCAGGAACAATCAGCTTTTACATTCTCTCCTGTTTGATATACAGCTAGAAAGGGTGTGTCAGGGAGAACAGACTAAAAAAAACCCTTCAAGTACATTGACTGATACAGGAGTGAACATTCAAATGTGCCTTAATGGCGCTATCTCTGTGGCACAAGGTGTAAGGACAGTGACTTTAAACAAATAATACAGCCTAATAAGGATTCAAAACCAGCTACAAGATACGTCTTAAAAATGGTATAAGAAGCCCATTTCTCACAATGTTTTGAATAGGACTGTACCAGTAAAGAAAACTAATAATGTTTATACATATTTCTTGAAAACAATGTACAGCAAGTCTTGCATAATGAAACTGTGCTATTTAGCATATATGATTAATGTTTTACAGATAAACGCAACCTAATGTTGCCCGCTTTCTTAGACATGACAATAAATATATTTAATATAAAATTCACTTGCATATGTATGATGGGCATAATACTTTTGTTGTAATCATCATGACTCATCACATATCCCAACTATGTGTTTAGGACCCTTATGTCTTATGAAGTATGCATGTAATGTAAACTGACCTGCATTAATCATCACATTCAACAGCATCCATCTGAACCATATTTATTGGCAGAAATTATTTTTATACAGGAATGCATTCCATGACATACCTATAGACACACACATATAGGGCTTTCTAAAATGTATTACCATTCATTCAGCAATAACTGTAGGTTAGATTTCAATGATTTAGAGTTAGTTCTTCTGTGGTAATGTCAAAATACATTAAGTTGCAATTTTTGCATCCTTTATCCCATGGTTTTGATTCTCGGCTGTTACAATAGTATTAGAACATTGGGACCCCCCCCCCCATATGGCACTATGTCAGTATTCAGCACCTTCCAAAGTACATCTCTCAAACACCATGCCATTAAGCAGTCCATTGTTGAACACTGAAACCTGTGATAATGGGTGGAGCATCACACATGGCACAGCTCAATGCCATGTTTCACACCATTACTGCTATGTGATGTAAGTATTGTCAATGTGTCTCCAAAGGAGTGTATCTGCTTTAAAATCCACAAATGTTTTTGACAAGGCTGTGTGCCTTTGTGCAATACCAGTAACATGCAAGATCTGAAATAGGTGCCAATTCTGACATATTTTGTTAACTTGACATGTTCATACATGGCTGGAGAGGGAGAGAATGGTGCTAAATTTAGGATACAACAGTGAGGTGTTGAGAAGTCCAGGATGTTTGTGGCACTCCTCATGAAGTGTTACAGCCATAGGCTGCTGCAGGGGGGATTATAACTTGTCTCAGTATAAAGTTGGGGCTTGGAATAGCTTTGCCAAGGCTGTCTCCACTGCAACTGGTAATAACATCACTACTATAGTGACCTTAAGAAGCACAAGCAGGTCCTCCTAAGCTGATGGGAGGCTAAATTTAGGACTGGGAACATCCCCCAGTTGTGTAAGTATACTGACCCATCACCTGTATATGATATGGCATTAATGCTATATCACCTGTATATAATATGGCATTAATGATTTATCCACCCAGTGCAGGTACTTATTATGCTTTCATATATATTTCTTTTCTTTTTGTGTTGTACAGCTGCAGAGGTGATAGCTGCAAACCATGAGGCATACCAGGAGAGATTAAATTGCCTCTGAGAGACATGGAGTTAGTATGATTCATGTAATAAGTGAAGCCATAATGTTATTCTCATTCCCTCAGGCACTAGCATCTCAGGCAGGCGACCTCATCTTTCATCTCAAGCATGCATGCCTTCCCCAATAACTCAGCTTGCATTAGGTGATTAGAATACCAGCTTTACTGTGTGTGGATTCAGTGCCACCAGCAGCAGCAATATTTTTTTAATCGATAATTGTTTTTAAGATCTTAACAGCTATCTGTCAGAAAGAATTACATTATGATAATTGTAATTATTAATTTAGAAAACAGAATTCCATTGCATCACTGTGAAATAAAGGCAACTGTTTCTTATATCAAAGCAGTGACATCTGTTTATTTAATTACATGCAAATACCTCTCCATCATATATGGATATTGTAGAGATGTATAGTAGTAAATTATGATAATTGTTTATGTATTGCAAACCCAAGTTTATTTAAAATATACAGTACTGTGACATGCCATGTATCTAATTATCTCTTTTTGTCCCCCCATCTTTTTCTGTCTTTTTTTGGGGAGGTGTTATAATTTATTAACAATCTGCTGTTTGCATAACTTACTAATGAAAATTAATCATCATCAGCTTAGAGAGGTACACCGACAACTGTTGCTCAGTCCACCATACCTCAACAGATGGCAGCACAGACATCCAGCATTTCAGACACAACTTGTCAGTGTTGCCTTAGCAATCACTGCCATACCTACTTCAACCATGCCAGATAGCTCTGTCCAGCTGCTTCTGCAGTTGTACCATCTAGGAGAAGTAGTAGTGGAGGTGGTGATTTTTGACACCTGGCAGGAGCAGGCAGGGCTTGTGGAGGATATAATGGAGTGGAGCCTTAGTGCACATATTGGCCAGGTTGAAAATATCCTGCATTGGATTGCAAAATTGATGCAATGTCTGGCACTAACCCAGGAAGTTGCTACAGGAGGCAGTGATGACAGTTTGGAGGGTGAGGACTAGATTCTCACTTTTCTCAAGCTGGATGTGAGTACGCCTTTGATGTCCCCTTCCTATCTCCAGTCATGATGTCCCCCAACCTTATGTCTCTATCACCATCCCAGTTTGTCTTGTATGTCCTCTATGTCTGGGGATGGTAGCTAACCTACTCTACCTACCTGATCTTTTCATTGCTAACCATCTTTCCCAACATTCTTCTCTCTGTAAAAAAATCAGATTCGATCCAGTTGACCATACAATATTATTCTGTTGTTTTCACCCATCATTGGTGTGGCGACTCTGCAAAGTCATGACATTTTGAGTACAATTGTGTATATGTATATATATATATATATATATATATATATATATATATATATATATACACTGTACATTGTGAAGAAAGTGGACTGTTATGATGCTTTCCACAACCCTACTGCAAATTCCTGAATTCTTTTCCTTGTGTATTACCCTTTGCTTGCCAACCCCATTTTCACCACTGTCCTATCCACCCCCTTTTCACATGTTTAATCTGGTAAAAAAGTAGATTCACACACACAACATACATGGCCAGAATTGCCCATGGAAAAGCATTCAGTTTACATCCTTGGCACTTGCGCAGAGTTTGGCATAGTGCAGCAATGCTGAGTGAAAGTGAATGCTGTTTAACTTCTTATTTCAAAAACTGCAGATTTCAGTTTAATCTGCACTGGTCTAGTTACTGTCTCACACACACATGCTAAACTCTGTTGTGCTATGAGAATACAGAGTAAAGGCAGACTGAAGGCAGTACTGTGAAACAGATAATGTAATAGTTCTTAGGTTGCTAGATGTATTAAAGTAAGAGTTCATATGTAGTGTGTTGAGATAATTACTGTGTTTGTAGCCTGATGTTTTGGTATAGTGTCATGGGTTCAATTACAGCTATATGTCAGTTTATTACTTCATGACAGTTCATATTCCTAGTGTGCATTTACTTGCAAACATCTGTATTTCTGTATTTCTCTACATAAAGCCTTCTTTAGCTATGTTAGAAACCTAGGAAGAAACTCCCAGATATGCTCAGAATTAGTCCAAATTGATGTGAAGATTACTGAACCTACACACATTGCCAACATACTGGCTGACAGGTTTAGTGCAAACTTCTCCCCCCCATCCCCCCCCAAAAGGAGAGATATCTATACCAGAGGATTGTATCCCCCCAAACATCTCCAACGCCCAGGTGAGAACTGCTCTCTCCAAGGCAAAAAACACAGCATCCATGGGACTGGATGGTGTCCCCAGCTGTGTGCTCCACGAACTCAATGAGGAATTAAACCCACAGTTAGGACAGCTGTTTAATCTTAGCATCAACTCAGGATACGTACCCAAGGAGTGGCGCATGGCGACTGTGGTCCCACTTCACAAGGGCGGTGCCTCCACTGACCCTGGAAATTACCGTCCCATTAGCTTGACAAGCCTTATCTGCAAAGCCATGGAGAGGATCATAATGGAACTCATAAATAAAGACATAGGGAACTTGCAGACCTTGGATCCAACCCAGTTTGGCTTTGTCAAAGGCAGATCATGCCTTTTAAACTTGGTTGACTTTTTCGAAACAGTCACCAAGGCCATTGATGAGGGAAAGGCAGTCCATACAGCCTACCTCAACCTGGCAAAGGCCTTCGACACAATACCCCACTCAGGTATCATCGAAAAACTCATTAGCTTGAATGTAAACCCATACATCACAAGATGGGTTGCAAACTGGCTAAGTGACAGAACCCACAGGGTCAGAGTTGCTGGAGCCATGTCAGACTCAAAGCCTGTCACAAGTGGTGTACCACAGGGCTCAGTCCTGGGTCCACTCTTGTTCGGCATCTACTTTTCTGAAGTACAAGCAAACACAGGAGGGTTATGGCTGACAAAGTTTGCAGATGACTGCAAACTGGGCGCCATAGTCGAAAACACTTCTGACACAGATATCCTTCAGAAGGGCCTCACAGAAACGGATAACTGGTGCCAGAGCCATGGCCTAAAATTAAACGCCAAGAAATGCATAGTCATGCCCTTCGGGAAAAACAAGGTTACCCCTAGCTATCATATAGGTGGCAATCCACTGAGCACAGAAGAAGTCATCAGGGACCTGGGGACCCAGGTTGACACTAGCCTTTCGTTTGACACTCTTGTTGCTAAAGTAGTCAGGAAAACCTTCTACATTGCCCACCTGATCATGAAGGGATTCACATCTAGATCAAGGGAGGTCATCATCCCCCTGTACTCATCACTCATTAGACCTATGATTGAGTACAATGCCCCATTCGGAATGTATCTGACCCGACACCTGCAGCAGCTGGAAAGGCCCCAAAAGTTCCTCACCAAGAGGATAAAGGGTCTCAAAAATATGTCTTATGCTGCCCGACTGAAAGAACTCCAGCTCTATTCAGTCTCATACCGCTTGCTCAGAGGTGACCTGTGCCTGACATATAAGGCCATGTCAAACCCAGATTTGATGAATATGCTTCACCTCAAAAAATCTAGATCCCTCAGAACCACAAGGGCGAGAGATTTAAACCTTGACACGGTTATTAATAGGACGTGCTGGAGGGACAGATTCATCACCCAGAGACTCCCTATGCTGTGGAACAAAATCCCGGTACATGTGAGGCAGAGCACCTCGCTGGCCTTGTTCAAGAGGAATCTTGACCAATGGATGGGAGATGGCAGATATACCCCAGGGATTACTTCAGTGTCACTGCTTGACAGAGGCACAGCAAAATAATAGGCATAGTTTTATTCAAACTAAAGGGGTGGCGAAAGCCACATATCTATGGGCTAGGCTTATAAATGCCCTAGGGCAGATAGCCTAGTATCAACCTATGAACCTATGAACCTATATAATACATGTCCTTAACATAACATTGGAAAAGTGTAGCAAGACTTCTTTGCCAAAAACACTGCAGCCCCAGCAAGGAAACTTAGTAAGTCAGCCTTATCCTGGTTATGTATTGCACACTTCCACCCCTTATTTTTACCTATAGCACTCAGTTTATTTTACAGAGTGGGACAGATTAATGAGGATTTAATAAGTAAGATTAAAACAGATGTTCCTACATGTTCCACAAAACATATTGTTATTCTTCTCTGTATCTCTCTCTAACTCTCTCTGTTCACCCCTCCTTCTTCAATATGTCGTCAGTGTGTTTTAATAGTGTTATATTAATGCAGTGAAGTAGTGATTCCTTTGGGGTTTAGGTGTGATGAGCTACTGCTCACATGTGTAGAAAGATTTTTGAATAATTTCAAAGGTTCTAATCCAGCCATTGACTGTGTTATTAACTGCTTTTCGGTTCACAAGTTTAGGTGTGCCTGTTGCCCACATATTGTTGTGAGCCACCATTATCCACTTTTAGTGATAATCATCTTTGCCCCTTCCTCCACGTCACACTGTAGATGTATCCTCTCCCCTCTGTATCATTATTCTTCCACCTGTACATCTGTGTGGTGTCTAGCACTGGGCAACTAATGCAATGAAGGCTAAATGGAAATACAGAGCTTATGGTGATATCTTAAGATCTTATTGCATTAATCCACATTACTCTGTTGGGTTTTTATGCCGTTGTGCTAAACTATGTTTATTAAGTTTAAAGTAAGTTTTTAAATAAGAAGTGTTGGATGTACGGTTTACAGCGGTTGATAGGGTAATAAAGACAAATACATGTATTCACATTTGCTGAAATCCACTGTCCAATATTAACTATCACCATTATAAATTTCTATGTGTTGTGCTAAGATAATACTCAGATCTAAATGCTTTTCTTGGCACACTGAAAATGTTTGAATACGTATGGATGAAACAATTAGTCATGATGTTTTGTCTGACTGCAGTGGCTGTAAATGTTGGATAAAATTTTACTTAACACAACATTATCCTGCTGCTTCACTAATCTGCCTGCTTCCAGTTGTAAAGGCTGTCTAGTAAACACGTCTTGTGTGGAAGTCATCACAGAGCAACATAAAAGTACTGCTAATTACCACTGTAAGTTCAACACTTCAAGATATGATTATGCATACTCTAACACTTTGCCATCAGTAGAGCAAATTAGCTGTGCTCAGAGTGCAAATTAGAAAACCCCACCTAAGTACCATGTTCAATCATAGCCTCACCTCAGACTATGTGCCCACTGAATGGCGCACAGTGACAGTTATCCCACTCCACAAAGGGGGTGCCACCACAGACCCTGGAAACCACCACCCCATTAGCCTGACTAGTCTGGTTTGCAAGGCCATGGAGTGTATCATCTTGGAGCTTATAAACAAAGACACAGGTAACCTCCAAACCCTGGAGCCCACTCAGTTTGGGTTTGTAAAAGGTAGATCATGTCTACTAAACCTGATTGACTTTGAAGCAGTCACTAGAACCGTAGACGAGGGCAAGGTAGTGCACACAGCCTATCTTGACTTCACCAAGGCTTTCAATACCATCCTCCACTCTGGAATTTTAGATAAACTCACTAAACTGGGCATAAATCCCTATGTCACAAGATGGGTGGCCAACTGGCTCACTGACAGAACCCATTCAGTAAAAGTAGCCTACTCCAAGTCCAACTTCAGACCAGTGACAAGTGGAGTACCACAGGGTTTGGTCCTAGGTCCTCTCCTGTTCAGCATCTACTTCTCTGAAGTGCAGACCAACACAGAAGGTCTTTGGCTAACAAAGTTCGCAGATGACTGCAAACTGGGAGCCATAATAGAATCACCTAATGATGTAGACATTCTCCAAAAGGGCCTCACAGAGACAGATGCTTGGTGTCAAAGTCATGGCCTCAAGCTCAATGCCAAGGAGTGCATTGTTATCCCCTTTGGGAAAAACTCGGTACCATGAACTACCACATAGGCTGTAGCTCACTAAACACTGAAAGTGTGATAAGAGACCGCGGGACACAGGTGGACAGTAGTCTCTCCTTTGATAACCACATTGCCACAGTAGTCAGGAAACCCTTCTATATGACACACCTCATCACAAAAGGGTTCTCCTCTAGAAAAAAGGAAGTCAGTGTTCCTCTGTACTCATCCCTCATCAGACCCATTATAGAGTACAATGCCCCATTTGGCATGTATCTCACAAAACACCTACAACAATTGGAAAGGCCACAGAAATACCTCACTAAGAGGATTACCACTCTCAAACAGATGCCATATGCAGACAGTCTCAAAAAACTCCAGCTCTACTCTGTCACATATTGCCTACTCAGAGGTGATCTCTGCCTAACAAATAAAGCTATGTCAAACCCAGAGAAATCTCAATCTCTCCGAACCACATGCTCCAGGGACCTAAACCTTGTCAACACAATAAACAGAACATGCTGGAGGGATAGATTCCTGTCCCAGAGACTTCCCATACTCTGAAACAAACTACCCATTCATGTCAAGCAAAGCTCCTTATTGGCCCCCTTTAAGAAAAACCTTGACGACTGGATGGGAAATAGAAAATTCACCCCGGGGATCACTTTTGCAGCACTGCTTGACAAGGGCAAAGGAAAATAATTTCTTGGATGGTGAAAGCCAGAGAACCTTTTTGGCTAGGCTTATATAGGCCCCAGGGCTGATAGCCTAGTACCTATGAACCTATAAAGATGTATAGTTTTCTGTTGCACAACATTTATATTTGTGTATTACTGTTGTCGAAAGATAATCATGATTTCTTAATGACGGTGACTCACTTACTTCATTTGTTTAAAGTAACATGTTTGCTATACAGTGTTTACAATTGCACTATATTACCAGCTTGGTTAACCTATTCTCACAGAACCCATCATTGTCATTCTGCAGTGCTCTATCTTATGCATGACTGGCTTGTTTGTCTTGGCAATGCACATAGTGCAAGTATGAGACAATACAAGTGTGCAACCATCCCAATATGAAATCACAGCAATGTTTGATTGATAATCCACTGGTGTGCAACAGTTAATGTGTATGTCAGCCCATTATGTAGAACATGTCAATGTCCCTCACAGTAACACAATGTGCAGTAAGGACAGTATCTTGATTTCATTATAAAATCATGTAATTTCATGCGACAATCATTGTGATGTTACATTGTCCTGTGCACACATATGCATTTGTTGCATGACCTGTATTGCACAGTATCATCTCTTTCAAACATTGCTTTTTACAAATATTCCAATGCCCAGTTTCAAATAAATACTGTCTGTGGTGTATGTGACTAATACAGTGTTCTCTAGATTGTATAACCTAGATAAGTGGGAGGTTCTCTATCCAACATGGAAGACTTATGTGTTTGTGTGTGTAACCTCTGTGTGTATCACTTGGAGGTGTATCCACCTTTTCTTAGAATAATACATTTAACTGTTCTCACAGCTCCTTTATCCCTGTTTTTAGAGAAACATTCCATCTGAAACACACTGATGAGGTCATCATCATCATCAACCCCCTTTTCCCCATTTTTTACATGGGGTCGGGGAGTCATGTCAACTGTTACCATCTCCCTCCAATCAATGCCATTCTCCTGCCTTTTTCAACACATGCCTGACAGTTGCAGGTCTTCTCTCACACAATTCATTCAGTTCTTTGCTGGATGCCCTTGTTTCCTCTTGCATTCTTTCTGTTTGTCCCAAATTTACATCACCAGATTCTGTTCTGCTTTTCTGCACATGTGCCCAAACCACCATAATCTGTTTCCTTTGCCCTTTTCTGTAATTGGAGCTACTTTGGCTTATGTTGTTATGTCCTCATTTCTTCATCTGTCCCACAGTGTGCATCCTACCAGCCATCTGAGGCACTTCATCTCCATCGCCTCTAGCTTCCTCAGCTGTTCTGCCTTTACTGCCCAGGTTTAGGTTCATAGGTTGGTACTAGGCTATCGGCCCTAGGGCCTATACAAGCCTAGCCATAACAATTCCCTGGATATTTCTTCCCACAATATTTACTTTCCTAGACCCCTGTCTATATGACTGACGTGATAAAGGTTCATAGGTTGGTTCCATGTCATGCAGTAGTACTGGTCACACCATTATTTTGTATACCTTAATTTTCAGCTTATTTGGCATTCTTTTGTCATGCATTACATCTGATACTCTGTGTCAGTTGGCTGCAGTCCTTCTGATTCTAGCTTTGACCTTATCATTCAGACATTCCTTCTCCTCAAGCACTCCTCCCAAATGCTTGAAGCTGTTAACCTGTTTCGCTATTTTCCCATCTATCTAAATTTAAAGCTTCTTCTGAACTCCATCATTTACTGCCATTAAAACTGTCTTATCTCTAATCCCACATCTGTAATGCCACATCATCTGCATACAGAAACACTGTTATCGGTCCCCTCTGACCTGTTTGCTAATGTAGTCCATCACAGTATGTGAGCGGCAGTGAACTCAGAGCTGAACCTTTGGCACACACCCACACCCACTGAGGACCTCTCTGTAAGAATGAACACTGTTGGGTCCTTGTACATAGTTACCAATGTTTCTGGAACTTCAATCCACAGCAGGACTGCCAAAATTGGCTTTCTTGGGACCTTGTCATATGCTTTCCCCAAGTCTAGGAATGCCCAGGTTGACTTCTTCCTCATCCTTAGCCTCTTTTCAACTATCTGGCTCACTGCAAACATCGAGTCAGTTGTGTTGCATCCTAATCTGAATCTGAACTGTACATCTTGCCTCTTCCTTTCTACTGCTCTGCATATTTGTTTATCTTTCACCCTCTCCAGAACTTTCATGCAAAGTGACAGGAGTTTGATATATCTGGACTGCCCACAGTTGTGGATGTCCCCTTTTTTCATGAACACTGGCACTAGAATGCCTATTCTCCAGTCATCTGGGATATGCCTTTCTCTCCATCCTGCTGTGGGTACCCTCGAAAGTCATTTCTCACCTGTCACACCCATTTCTAGTATATCTGCTGTGACATCTTCTGAGCCTGTTGTTTTCCCTGACTTTATTTTCTTTAGTGCTGTTCTTACATCTTCTATGGTGGACTCCTCCTCTTCTCTAACTTAGGCAGTGTCTGGAGTAGTACAGCTTCTGTGGGGTTTTCTTCATTCAGAAGCTGCTGGAAGTACTCCTTCCATCTGCCTTTGATGTCTTGTGGACTGGTGAGCAGGTTGTTGCTTGGATCCCTTATGAAGGGTGTCTGACTATCTTCTTTATCTTTCTGTCTTTGCTTTGCAAGCTGATAGAATTTCTTTGTGCCGTCTACCTAGTCACTTTCCAGAAGCTGGTAGAGTGACTCTTCCACCGTGTTCTTTGCTACTGCAACTCCTCTCTTAGTCTGTTTGATAGTCATCCAATAGTTCTTCTTTGCCAGGTCCGTTTTTTCTATCTCCCATTTTTTCCTTCACTTATTTTTTCTTTTGATGACTTCCTGGACTTCTGCATTCCACCACCAGCTTTCCTTATGCTCGTTATTTCCATGCCTGGTTTGGCCACATACCTATTCTGCAGTCCTCAATCATGCTGTTTTGAGGCCATGCCATTCTTCTTCAACTTCACCTATTTCCTCTTCTTCCTGAGGTGCTAGACCCATGAGTAATTCTTTGAACTCTTGTGTTTCCTCTACAGTCACATTACAGGTCGTCAGCCAAGACTGTGTTGACCTTAGAGCCTTTTCTGACCACTGCTTGCAGTTGATTGTGGCAACCAGTGGTTTATGCTGTGGGCTGACTGTTTCACTTGGGATGACTTTTCAATCACTGGTTTTAGTCCAGTGCCCTTTCCTTAGCAGCAGGAAGTCTACCTGAATTGCATGTTGGCCACTCTTGTATGTGATCTTGTGACTGTCTCTCTTACTGAACCATGTGTTGGCTACCATCAAGCTAGTTTGCAGGCAGAAATCTAGAACGGCCACTCCTTCTTTATTCCTGTTGCCCCACCCATGTAGACCAAGGCAGTCATCATGTCCTGTTCTGTTTGTCTGGATATGTGAATTTGGCTCACACATTATCAGTACCAATTCATATTCCTCTGCTTTATCTAGACGTTCCTGCAACTGCTTTCTACATGCACTCTTTTCCTCATTATCACAACCCTGCTGTGTGACATAGGCTGAGATCATGACTAGTGCTCTGTCATTTGGCTGGAGTCTGATTGCCATGAGTCTGTCCCTAATTCTGATGATATCTCTCACTGCCTTCTGAAGCCTTTCTCTCCACAATTCCTACACCATTTCTAGTTTGTCCTCCTCCTGGGTAGTAAATTCTGGATCCCAAGCCAAGTGGTTGTGCTGCACTGCCCTTCCATCTTGTCTCCTGGATACAGATGATGTCCAGCTTCCTCCTTATCATCATGTCATCCACCTTTAAACTGCATCCTGTCAATGAACCTATGAATGCAGCAATTCTTGGTTCTTTTTTTTTCTAGGTTGACTGAATTTACTGCCAGCTTTCACTCAACAGAGCTATACCAGGTAACCCAAGCTGGACAGATGGACACTGGCTGGTCAGTAGCTTATTGCTGGGCTTTATGGTGGGTGCACACTAGCCAACAGGAGCACATACACCTTTCCCACCATTAGCATGGATCTCTGGCATAAGTCAGAATAGATTGGGTCCTCATCCCACTTATCACTAGTAACTACCCATGCCCATTTGGTGACATTAGTCAACATGACCAAATCACCTAAAGACAATTTTTACACATACTAAAAATGGTGTGGGAATTGTGTTGATGGTGAGTCTTATGAAGACAGTGGAGGGCTGTCACCAAATTTAGTGATAAGCTCATGGCAATCAGACTCCATTGTAGAGACAGATGGTATTCATTATCCCTGCCTATGCCCCGCAACTGGGTTGTGGTGATGAGGAAAATAGTGTGTTCAGTTGCAGGACATACTAAATAAAGCAAGACAATGAGTTGCTGTTGATAATAGGGGACCTGAATACTCATATTAGGAAAGATAGAATAGGCTATGAGGACTACCTGGGTCCATATGAATAGGGTAACAGGAGTAAAGAAGGAGAGGCCATTCTGGACTTATGTCTGCCGAATGGCTTAATTGTGGCCAAAACTGGGCTCACCAAGAGACAGTCACGCAATTACATAAAGGACTGATCAACATACAATTCAGGCCGGCTTCTCCAAGTAAGGAAAAGGCATTGGAGTAGAATCAGAGATTGCAAAGTCATCCCAGTGAAGCAGTAAACCAACAGCATAAACCACTGGTGGCCACAATCATCTGCAAGCAGTGAACAGAGAATGACCTAAGGTTAACAGAGACTAGACTGAAGACCTGGAAGTTGACTGGAGTGAAAGCACAAGAGTTCAAAGAAATACTCATGTTCTAGAAGAAGAGGAGATAGATGGAACTGAAGAGGAATAGTTACATATCAAAACAACATATGTGAAGACTGTAGAACTGATGTGGCTGAGCCGGGTAATGAAATAAGGTGCATAAAGAAAGTTGATTCTGGAATGCTGAAGTCCTGGATGTTATCAAAGAAAGGAAGTATGGAGGAAAAGTGGAAAACAGAAATGATGGGCCAAGCTAAGGAGTACTGGTTGCCTAACAGAGGCTGAGATAGTGATCACAATACAATGAACAAGGCGTCAGAGGCATTACACTGGCTTCTGGGAAGTGATTCATCAGATGGCACAAATAAACTCTCTTAGGTTGCAATGCAAAGACAGAAAGATAAAGAAAAAAGTCATCAGACACTCTTCTTAAGGGATGCTAACAACAACCTGCTCACCTGTCCTTAAAACTTCAAAGGTAGATGGAAGGAGTACTTCTAGAGACTTCTGAATGAAGAAAGCCACACAAAAGCTGTACTACCCCATAGGTTCATGGGTGTGTACTAGGCTAGCAATAACTAGGGCCTTTTTAAGCTTATCCATGCATCTAAAATCTCTGACAAGTTCTGGTACCCTTGATAATTGTAAGCAGGGATTTGAGAGATAAAACTTATACAAGCATGGGCCTGGGAGATAAACCATTTACAGGCTGCCTGTGTCCATTTGAGGCATAGGTGCCAAACCAGGAATTAACTTCCTGTTCCCCATCCAGTTCTCCAAGTTACACTTGAATTGGGTTAGGGAGGAACTCTGCTTCACATGGATGAGGAGGTTGTTCCAGAGAAGTAGTCTCTGTGGTCCATACCTGTCTCTCCAGAAGGTAATTTATATCATATATGGTCTAAGGCTAGATTGCTGCTTACATGTGTCTCAAAGTCCCTGACTACTCGGTTGACTGTTTGGCATGTGTTGTCAATATGATAGTTACCAGGGGTGGATGACTTCACAAAGAATAAATACTATTTATTCATTTCTTGGCATTTAGTTTTAGTCTATGGCTCTGAAGCAAGTTATTTGTCTATATCAGACCTTCCTGGAAAACATTAGTGTCAGTGGGAGATTCTATGACTGCTCCTAATTTGCAAACATGTGTAGATATGGTCAGCCAGAAGTCCTTGCAATTGGCCTTGACTTTATAGAAGTAAATGCCAAAAAGGAGCAGTCCCAGGACTCTGCTTGTGTCTAGCCTGTTTGTAGAGGTGGACTCCCCAGTTTAACTTCCTGGGTCCTGTCTGTGTGCCAGCTGGCTATCCACCAAGTGACATAAGGGTTTATACCTAACCTCTTGAATTTATCAACAATGCCTGAGTCGGGTATTGTGTCACATGCCTCAGGTGAAGGGTGGCAGTGTGAAACATTTTGCCCTTTTCCATTGTCTTGGTGAAAGAGAAGTGCACCATGTTGAATAGGCATGACCCACCTTTGACAAAACAAAAATGGGTTGGGTCCATTGTCTGGAGGTTTCCTATGTCATTATTGATCATTTTCATGATTGTACACTGTTTGGTATCTACTTCTCTGAAGTAGAGGCTAACACAGATGGTCTTTGGCTAATGAAGTTCGCAGATGACTGCAAACTAGGAGCCATAATTAAAACTCCAAACGATGTGGACATCCTACAAAAGGGCTTCCCTGAGACAGATGTCTGGTGTCAAAGCCATGGCCTCAAGCTCAGTGCCAAAAAGTGCATTGTCATCCCTTTTGGTAAAAACTCTGTACCCATGAACTACCACAGAGACGGTAGTCTACTTAACGCCGAAAATGTGATAAGAGACCTTGGGACACAGGTGGACAGTAGTCTCTTCTTTGATAATCACATTGCCACAGTAGTCAGGAAATCCTTCTACGTGGCACACCTCATCACAAAAGGTTTCTCATCCAGGAAAAAAGAGGTCATTGTTCCGCTCTGCTCATCACTCATTAGACCCATTATAGAGTACAATGCACCTTTTGGTATGTACCTCACAAGACATCTACAACAACTGGAAAGGCCATAGAAATACCTCACAAAGAGGATTACTGGCCTCAAACAAATGCCCTACGCAGACCGTCTAAAAAAACTCCAGCTTTACTCCATAGCATATCGCCTACTCAGAGATGATCTCTGCCTAACATACAAAACTATGTCAAACCCAGAGCTGTTGGACATGCTCCACTTAAAGAAATTCCAATTCCTTCAAGCTACATGCTCTAGGGACCTAAACCTTGTCACCACAATAAACAGAACATGCTAGAGGGATAGATTCCTGTCCCAGAGACTTCCCATACTCTGGAGCAAACTACCTATTTATATCAAACAAAGCTCCTCATTAGCACTCTTCAAGAAAAATCTTGATGATTGGATGGGAGATAGGAAATTCACCCCGGGGATGACTTCTGTGGCTCTGCTCAACAGGGGCACAGGAAAATTATTTTCTTGGGTGGCGAAAGAAAGGGTACCTTTTGGCTAGGCTTATATAGGCCCTAGGGCCAACAGCCTAGTACCTACCTATGAACCTATTATAATTATTTCCATGGCTTTGCATATGAGACTGGTGAGACTTATGGGTCTATAGTTTCCAGGGTCTGTAGATCACTCACCTTTGTGCAGAGGGATGACTTATCTTGTTCTCCATTCATGAGGCATGAAGCCTATTTGGAGGCTACGGTTAAACTGAGATTCCAGAGGCCCTGATAGGTCATGTTTCATGCTATTCAGAAAGCTTTCTGGGATATTGTCTTGGCCCATCAATGCAGTATTTTTGGGCAGAGAGAGAGCATTAAAGACCTGCTCCCTAGTGATACCAGGGGGAGTTATATTTGATGATATTTCCTGAGGGGGTTAGAGGGCAAGTGGTATAGTGTTAGAGCTGAATTTGCCTGCCAGAGGGTCTGATATATCTTCTGGCACATTATAGGTGGCTTCATTAACAATGAGCTCTGCACACAACTGTGCATTTCCTTTGAGGCTGTGGACAAAGCTAAAGAAGCATTATGTTTGCACTTGGTCTGGGAGGCTAAATTTACCTCACTTCTGGCTTTAGTATACTTCATTTGTTCTCTGAGCATACCTCTCAGCTGTACAGATTTTGGCAGAATCTCCAGATTTTTGACTCACATTTTTGGTCCGTTTTTTATAAAATTAAGGTTTTCTGTCAAATTAATGGCAAATCATTAAAGATTCAAGTTAGAAAATAATGACAGACATTTGAGTTTCAGATGTCATACCCTTCAGAAAATCCATGTTGATGCAAAACCTGTTATTCTATCAACTTTTTAAGTTTCTAAGAACTATATTTAAAAATTGTCCCTATTTATGGGCCTTTGTCCCACTTTTACTCATGGCTTTGTCCAGATCTCTTGCTCTAAGAGGTTGAGAGGTATGTTTGAGTTGTGTGTTCAGTTTGATATGAGCACTTTTATCCTGCTGGGTACTACACCTCCTAAGTTTTGCCATGATTTTCTTTTTTCTATTATACAGCCTGTTGATGTTTTGATTCCATCAGTGTGACTTGTTTTTTCAGTTAGTTCTGTACTTTTTCCAGGTAGGTACAGCTACCTATATGCAGTTATTAATACACTTATGTAGGATTTTTTTGAACAGATCCACATAGACAGCAGTATTCTCAGTATTTAGGGTAGCCTGAAATTTTGCCAGGTTATCACGTAATAGTAAGATGTGAGCCTTAGAGTAGTTTCTGAACATTTCAGGGTTAGCTGGGGTTCTGTGTTTTATTTTTACTTCAAAGGAAACCATTTTGTGGTCTGGCTTTACCAGAGAGGACATTACACTAAGGGATGTGCAGCACTCTTCCATATTAGTGAAGACCAGATCCAGTATGTTTATGCCCCTGGTCAACATATTGACAATCTGGTCCAGGGAGTTTGCATTTACAAAATCCAGTAATCTGTGTGTCTGAATGTTTAGTGTTGTATGTGATTGCCCGTTACTAGTGGGGTAATTAAAATCATTCTTGAATATTTTATTTATTTATTTATTTTACATTTGTTGACCGGGAAAGTCCGACTAGGTTCCACAGATCCTGTTTTCAGCGGAGGCCCGGGGAGAAATGCTCCAGACGCATGTCTTTAGAATGTGGGAGGAAACCGGAGTACCCGGAGGAAACCCATGCGAACGCAGGGAGAACATGCAAACTCCACACAGAAGGCACCCCGGCCGAAAATCGAACCAGAGAACCTCTTGCTGTGAGGCGACAGCATTAACCGCTGCACCACTGCGCCGCCCAATATGAATATGATGCTGGGTTGAATGGTGAGTGTTTCCAGTAAGCTTAAATAAGTATTATAGTTTTCCTGGGTCACAGAGGGGACCTGTAGCTTGCAAGGAAGTGGTATTGGATTTTGCAATGGTATTTGAATGTGGAGAAGCTCAAGTGCATCATCCTGTTTCAGCAACCTTGAGGTATATGTATTTATCATGTAAATCAAGACACCTCCATCTTTATTCCCTGCCTGTGTAGTAGTTGGTCTAAAGGTGTGGAAGGCATTATAGTCTTGCACTGCTGGAGTGGTCTCCATGGCTTTAGACCTTGTTTCAATGACTGCATAGACATCAGCATTCTTTAGGGTGAGGAGACCCTGTAGAGACAGGAGTTTCTTGTTTAGTCACCTAGCATTGAACAGTAACACATTTAGATTTTCCTGTTTTTTATTTATTATGTTAGAAGTATTTTGGCTCTGTGGGAGAAGGACAATATTTTAGCTAATATTTGTAAGCCTAGTGGGACTTCTGCAGTGGTGCATCGGTAGTGTTGTTGCCTCACAGCAAGAGGGTCTCCTGTTCAATTCTCAGCTTGGGTTGGGAGTGCCTTCTGTGTGGCATCTGCATGTCCTCCCCATGGTCAAATGGCCTTTAAAAGACATGTGTTAAATGGGTGTGCCTTCGTTGAAGGTTGGGCTGGCAACTCAACACCATGAAAACCAACTGCCAATCATTAGCAGACCAAAGTTCCACTGTGGCAACCCCTAATTGGGAAAAGCCAAAAGACAAACAACAACATTTGTAAGCCTAGTGGGGAGAGGTACATACAATCTCTGGCAACAGCATTGTCTGTTGACCATTTCCTTCCATGCTGATAAATATTGTACCCTCTTAAAATGACACCAGAAGCTAAGCCAATTATTAAAGTTAGTCATCTTTTGTTCACATTGTGGCATCATCCTTGGATGCTCTTTGGTGATCAGCAGTCTTGTCCTAGATGATGCATGGGTCTATAGCTTTGTTGCAGCCTTTTCTTGGTAGATGTCTTGAATAGCAACCAGACCAGTCAAAAAGTTCCCACACAAATGCTCACTGCCCATTTAGAGTCAGTCAGGAATCAATGACCCTCTGCTCCTTTTCTCGCCAGGATCAAAACTGTAGCACATATTCCATGCTAGCACCCGGGAAGCAGTTATCAGGCTTTCTTGTTATCAGCAGTTTCCAGGAAATAAAGTCATTTTGCTCCCTCCCTCTCTCTCCAAGCAGGAAACAGAATCATTGATCCCAAGATGACTTTTAAGAGACAGAATGTGGGCTGTCCAATATTTGTGTGGTCGTGGATCACATGTTGCAGATTTCAAAGATAAGCAGTGTTCTGCTAGTTACTTATAAAAGTGTCAAAAGATTTTAATACTCTTGGAGCATGCTACAAAGTACATGGTATGTCAGCAGTCTAATTTCTGTACACTTCACATGGGTTTTTATACCCTTCTCAGCACGTACACAGTAACTGGTTACCAGACAAGGAATTTCAGTCAAGGCTATAAATTCACATACTGGAGCCTTAGATGGTCAGAGGTCAGTCACAAGATAAGCTTGTGCCTGGACCAAGGTAACATCTGTGCATTCCTCTTTGGTCAGCAAATTCTTTACAAGAAAAACAGCTTATTTTAACTTGCTTCTTTGCTTGCAATGCAATTTCACATTTTAACCCTTACTATACATGATACAAAGATGTTGAACAAAAAGATTCTTACTACATTTCCCCCCTTACAACACTTTGTATCACCAGTAATACATTTTATTCATACAGGTTTTCACATGACTCGTGTTCTGTATATTCAGAATAATAAGCTTTAGTTGCATTGGCAGACAATACACTTGATATTATCATTCGGATGCAAGGAATGCAACAACAACCCAACAGTAGGAATATAATGGCACCAACACATATAGCAATTAAGACATTCATAAGTACTGTTCCCCAATTTCCAAACCAATTTTGGAAAAAGTCAGTTAATGGATTCTGTCCTGGTTTTGTAAGTTCAGAAACTTGTTGTAGGATCTCTAGATGACTGTCAATGTCATGTTCATTATCTGGAATGAACGAACAACACTCCTCCTGGATAAGAGCGCAAGTACCTCCTTTCGCCACTAGGGTGAAATTGAGCGCCATACGATTCTGCAACACTACAGTCCTCATTGCAGTTAACTCATCCGTCACCAATTCTAGCGCAGAAAAAGTTGCATTGCTCAGAGTTTCTAACAGTTTTGACAGTTTTCTGAGCTCCCAAATGGATTTTACTGTCCCATATGCTGGAAGAATACCAGCCCAGGAAATAACATCATCGCCCAAGTCCATGTGTGATAGCCCCTTGCTGCTACTATGGGCCAAATCGTGGTGATAGATCCAGGATGCATCAACGTTACCTACGAGATTAACAGGTTTATTAACAGCACGTACATTTCGTATTTTACCTTGGGGAAGAGAAAATGTATGTCTTATAGCTGGTGCTAAATAACCCAAAAAGCAATTGCCTGACCAATTCCTTGGTAACCATTTGTATGCTTTTCTACCACAGATAAAATAACAATCATTTACTTTAAGTGTAATATTGACTGGAACAGAGTAATTTCCTTTATCTTGCAGCCCTTTAAACAAAAGATCATACACAGATAACATTTTTTCAAAGAAACTTGTGTCATTAACAAGCCCTGTACTATTAACAAGCACTCTTATAGGCTTGAAACTCGTTGCACAGTGCCCATCTATTGTACATTTATGAATTATTGTTACATTACACTGACTCCATCCAACCTTAATCTTGCCTAATCTTTGAAAACATACAGTTCCATTCTGGTGACCCATGAGGGGTAATGCTATTTTGTCCTTTAAGGCTACATTTGAAGTTTCAAATAGTAAATTATTCCATGTATCATTTGTCCCCAAAGGGACTGTACCTAACATTAGACCACCATGTACAGTAGGGATAGCCGTGCATATCCAACAATTTGAAACATTAAAAGATAGAGCATATGCATACTTAATAGCTTGGTACGTATTAAAAGGCGGATGCCAAGCCGTATTCTCGTCTCTCTGTACTTGGCTAGTCTTGTTTGAAAATAAAGACAGCCAAAACAGAAAAGTAACAATCACACTTATTAACAACAAAATTATTTTGGAATGCTTTTGTGGGAAGGGCTGCTCCCTTCCGGTATTTTTCTGCATTGGTACAATAGTCAGATACTCATACAAAACAAGATTACTACTAATCAGTGTTCCTCAGGGGAACTCAAGTTTTTGTCCAGTTCAAACTGTTTTACCAGTTTACAGTGTGTCAGATGGATCCATGATGTTCTTTCTTTGATTCGGATTGCTGTAGGTGTTGCGATCAAAACCTGGTATGGACCTTCCCAATTAGGTGAGGCCCAGGTTTTCCTCTTGACAATTTTAATCCAAACCCAGTTCCCGGGTTTCACTTCCAGGATCCTGTTGTTCTTCTGATCTGAAAAGCAATCATTCGTTAAAGAGGTGTTAGTCCTGGTCAGCAATTTCCTCATATAATCTGCTATCTCTTCACCCCCCTCACGTTCCGCAGGCAAAATATTTTGCCACTGCGGGATGTAATAAGGTCTCCCGTATAATAGTTCAAATGGTGTGACCCCTTTTGAGGTGGGAGTGGTACGCATGGACAGGAGTGCCAGAGGTAAGCAGTTTATCCAAGACTGATGTGTCTCGGCCATGAGTTTACGTAACTTGCCTTTGAGAATGCCATTATGGCATTCAACCAACCCTGCTGACTGTGGGTGGTAGGCACAATGGTGTTTTAACTCGATCTGAAAAACGGTGGCCAGTTTTTGAATAACTTGGTTTATGAAATGTGTGCCATTATCAGAATAGATGCGTGTAGGTAGCCCAAAATGAGGGATAATGTTATTTGTAAGGGCCTTGGCTACCGACAGTGCATCTGGGTGTGCTACTGGAAAAGCTTCAACCCATTTTGTAAAAGCGTCAATAATGACTAACACAAATCGCTTCTGTTGAATAGGAGTTAGTTCAATAAAATCCATGCAGATTGTGTGAAATGGATACGGAGGCAGCGGAAAAGCTGCTGGGGTGATCCACACCCCACCACCATGGTATCATGCACAAAGCAGGCACAATAAACAAAATCGTTTAGCGTATGCTATAAAGCCCTTGGTCCAGAAAATTTGCTGGATCATTTGAACCATAGCAGCAGAGCCCAGATGAGATGGGCCATGCGTCACTAATGAGGCATACCTAAAAAGGTTAATTGGCAAGACATACTTATCATTTGGACCTACAAAAACTCCCTGCTTTTGAATAGCCCCATATTTAATCCATCGCTGTTTTTCCTGAACTGTACTAAGTTCCTGCATTACCTGTAAAGTTTGTAGATCAAATTTATCTGTAGGGTGAAGTTCCTTCTGTGTGGTCTCGAGTGGAAAGGTAGAGGTTGAGGCTACACTTTTTGCAGTTTTGTCAGCCAGTGCATTTCCAAGTGATACTGGATCCTTGGCATTCGTGTGTGCTGCGCACTTACAGATGGCCAGTCCCCGTGGCAGTTGGACAGCTTGTAAGAGGCTAAGGATTAAATCCTTGTGGGTTATTTCCTTTCCTGAGGCCGTAACCATTCCCCTATTTTTCCATTGCTGTGCAAAGACATGGACCGTGGAAAAAGCATACTGACTATCTGTGTAGATAGTAACTGCCTTATCCTTGGAGATGGTGCATGCTCTGGACAAAGCAATCAATTCGGCCGCTTGTGCGGACAGGTTCCTGGGGAGGGGTTTTGCCTCCAGTACCTTAGTCTCAGTTGTGACTGCATACCCCACTTGTGTAATACCTGCCTCATTCTTACGTGCTGACCCATCTACAAACAGGGTCCAATCTGAATTTGCCAAAGGTTGGTCCTTAAGGTCTGGTCTTGGTAAGACATTAGAGTGTATTAAATCTAAACACACGTGAGGGGCACCATCGTCAGCTGTAGGTAACAGAGTGGCTGGATTAAGAGTGGTGCATTGCTCAATGGTCATGTGTGGTTGTGATAGTAACGTCATCATGCAGGATAAGTGTCTGCTAGGAGAGAGAAAGGTAACTTTATCCTGCAGTAGTATTACCGCGATGGAGTGCGGTAATCATAAGGTAAGGTCATGAAACAAAACTAGGATTGCAGACGCTTGCACAGCCTGTGCGGCTGCGACTACCACTTGTACACAGTGTGGCAAAGATCGTGCCACTGTGTCCAATTTACTGGAATAAAAAGCTAATGGTCTTAACTTATCCCCATAAGTTTGCAACAGAACCGATGTCATAAAGCCCTGCTTACAATCTACTGTCTGAACAAAGGGTTTTGTATAGTCAGGGAAGCTAAGTGTTGCAGATCCTGCTATCAACTGTTTTACTCTAGTAAATGCCTGTATTGCCTTATCCGTCCATTGCAGCGCGTCATGTGCTGCCATGGGAAGTGCGAAAATAAGTTCTGAAAGTGGACTTACTTCCTCTGCATAGTTGGGAATCCAACTACGACAAAATTTGTTATTCCTAAAATGACATCATTTCTTTTTTTGTGTTGGGCATTGGTGCCTGTAAAATGGCTTCTTTTCTACAGTTATCTAGTTGTCTACCAGCAATTGAAATGGTATAGCCTAGATACTGTACTTCAGTTTTACAAAATTGTAATTTAGATTTATTTACCTTATGTCCCTCTTTCGCCAAAAAATGCAATAACCGAATAGTTTCGGACTCACAGACAGCCTCCGTGGGTGCAGCCAGTAAGATGTCGTCCACGTACAATAGTAGGTGACAGCCATGCTCTGGTTGAAACTGTGCCAGGTTTGTCGACATTTCTTGCGAAAAGATTGTAGGGCTTTCACAATATCCCTGCGGCAGTCATGTGTATGTGTACCGCTTGCTCATAAATGTAAAGGCGAACCAAAACCTACTATCTTCCTGTAGGGGAATAGAAAAGAATGCGCTACTAATGTCAATAACAGAAAAATACTTATCCGTGGGAAGGATATCATTTAGCAAAACAGATGGATCTGGGACCATAGGAGCCCTTGGCACTACAGCAGCATTTACAGCCTGCAGATCCTGTACCATTCTCCATGTCCCGTCCGGTTTCCTTACTGGGAACAAGGGTGTGTTACACGGTGAATCTGTGCATGGAATTAAAACCCGTAGAGCCGTGATCACTGGTAGAATGCCTTCTTCTGCCTTTTTACTTAATGGATACTGACGCTTATGAGGTCTAAAATCGGATTTTGGAGTTATTTTAACCTGTCCTGCTGTTTTTATTAGCCCAATGTCATGTTGTTCGCGGGACCATAAGGAGTCTGGCACTGATTGTAACTTTAATTCTTCTTGCGGGGTTAGGAGACATAGTCAGAATGGCCCTCCCCCGGGTGGCATTAGCCTATCTTCGCGGAGGTGCACTGTTGGTCTAGCCTGGGTGACCCAATTTAGTCTTTGTACCTGAATTCCTTTACATGCCAATTGTTCTGGTGTCATTTTGGCCTATTCAGTAACTTTCCTCCCCACCAGATACCATGACATTTGTTCTTCCCTTGTTACAGAGACATGTGCAATAGAATTATTGCGAAAAAGTAACTGCATATCTTTTGTAAGACTGCATGTAACTGCAGAATTTCCTAATTTATCCCAATAGAGATTTTGTAACAGGATTTTTGTGACCTTGTGTTTAAAAAATTGCTCCTCATATTTGTCGTCTGGTCCCACATACTTTCTGTAATACATTGTACAGTGTAGTTGTTTAGCTACCACTGGCGGTTGTGTGCCATATTTGCTTAAGGCCAAATTAGTTAGCTCACTTACTACATTTTGTGGTCCACTTTCAACAAGATCATTACTGTACCAGTAGTGTAAATCACCCTGCCCCACTTGTAACATAACATCTTGAATTTCTACTCGTTTGGCTAGAATCCCTGATGCAGTCGGTACAGCTGCTATGCCAAACACGTGCATTAAATCTCTTCCTAATAAGTTTACAGGGCAAATTTTGGAGATAATGACTCAAAACCTGTTAGTTTGGTTAGTTTCAGGGTCCGTGAACCATAAAGGTTTAGATAATGGTTCCTTATAAATGCGGCCATTTGCTGCCTTGACTAACACATAGTCATCAGAAGTTACATCGGATGGCACTGCAGAGTTTTTTAACAGGGTCCTGGAGGCCCCTGAAAATGATAGGCATAGTTTTTATTCAAACTAAAGGGGTGGCGAAAGCCACATAACTATGGGCTAGGCTTATAAATGCCCTTGGGCAGATAGCCTAGTATGAACCTATGAACCTATGAATCACACAAAAATTCTACATCCTTACCCTCTACTTGAAGTGTGATTATCTGTTGTGCCTCTAGCTGCATAGTTACAGCCAGCGCTGTTAAATTAACAACCTGATATTCACCTTCTTCTGAAAAATCAGTCATTTCATTTTCCCATCCTGCACATTCACCCTTACCTTCCTCGTTTGCGTCCTCAAAATCTTCCTCTTCACTCTGTCTTATTGACTCTGGCCAATCAGCCTCTTTATCCGGGTCTGATTCACCACCACCACCATCATATAGTCATGCTGACCCATGATCCGGGGTGGTTTTAGTTTTTTCAGAAGACCGGCAATCCCTTGCAAAATGTCCCTTTTTACCACATTTGAAACATTCTCCTCTTTTTTGTCTGCCTTTATAATCTTCGGAATGTCCCACATTCCCTCTTCCTCTACCCCTGCCTCTGCCCCTTCCTCTACCCCTGTTAGTCGGACCTTGCAGTAGCATAAGTGTCCCATCTTCGCTCACCGTAAAGGTTTGAGCTTGTTTTTTTTTCTTTTCTTCTAAATATTTTTCTGCATGTCTTGCATACTCCAGTAGGGGCTGCAGACGTGCCGTCCGATGGTCTATCATATGCTTTTGGACAAAGTTGCTAATAGCACTTTTACATCCTTTTAAAAAGGCATTTTTAGTTGTTGTTCATATGAGGAGTCTTTTGACTGATCTATTTCTTTTTGCATACCACTATGGTTATCAAAGCACTGGGTAAGTCTCTGCAAATAGTTGTCTACTTTTTCATCATCTGCTTGTACACATCTATTGATACAGGTCCAGTCTGCCCTAGGCTTCCATTTATCCAAAATACGGGCTAGTAAATCCTTGACCTGCTTTTGGTATGAGTCCGAATTGTGGGCAAGTGGCTTATTATCTACTCTGGTTATGGGATCCCAGTCCCCACAGACCAAGTGCCAGTCGGGACCCAAAATTTGTCGAACTACTTGTTCCAACTCTATGGCATTTAGCTTATAACTTTCTATCATGCCTGCGACGTCTTCACAAAACTTAGTCATATCTAACCTAGGGTGTGGTATTCCTTCTACGGCTTTTCGAATGTCTTCCCACGTCCAGGGTCGATAAACTAAAATGGTGGGACCCTATCCGAACGTACCCGCTTGCGGATTTGCTACTTCTATGAGGGGATACTCTGTGGATGCCGAATTGACTTCGGTTTCCTTTTGTTTCCATTCTGATTTGTCTATACTACGGGTTCGTAGGTCCAGAGTGTCATCCGCCTGCTTTTGTAAAACTACGGGAGGTATGGTTTTGCTTTGGCTCACTTCTTCACTTTCCTGATACTGAGGTGGACTGGTTTTAAGGGTTTCCGGGAAAGGATATAAGGGTGGGGCCGTCGCCTTGCGACAGATGGCAGATGTTTCATTATTGTCCTTTTGGACGAAAAATGTATCTTTTGCAAGTCACCAGTTTTTTTGTTTTGAAGCTGTTCTCTATATTTTTTATTAGCTTCCTCTAACCACTTCTGAGCCTGGGGAAATCCTATTCTCTTTTGATCTTTAACCTTATTTCCTGCATCCTTACGTAAACTTTTTATCAAATTTTGACATTCTAATTTGTTTAGATTTCCACTAAACTCATAATCATTTTTCCATTTTTTTAGAAATTTTAAATTCTTTGGATGTAGGTTGAACATATATTGTTCATCCTCGGTCCTTTTGTTTGAGCGGTCGCTGCAACTACAGCAACTACTCCCTGTTCCCATTTTTCTAATCTGAGAGAAAAATTAATTTCCTTTTCCTGAGATCTCTACCGTTCTTTTGTAAAATTAAACCAAAAGACGATTCCCTTATGACTAGTCCCTTTGTTCTTTTAAAAAGAGAACAATACAAAAAGAAAGAAAAAAAAATGTTACGCTTACCTTTCTGCGGTTCTTCCACCCTGTTCGTCACCGTCCCACGGATCGAATCTAAGAGTGACTGGCCTCTACTTACGACTTCTTCGTCGGAGGTCTTTCCATTCAAGGGAGCCTGAGATTCATTCTCCCCTTCCTGTACAGGGTTTTCAGTCCCTCTTATGCGATTCATACCGTGAAGAGGTGGCCCCACGGTCTTGGGCACCAGAAATGTCAAAAGATTTTAATACTCTTAATATATACTGGAAGAATCACGCAGATAAAAATAAGCAAAAAGGTTTATTTTACATGCATGGAGACATGCTACAAAGTACATGGTATGTCAGCAGTCTAATTTCTGTACACTTCACATGGGTTTTTATACCCTTCTCAGCACGTACACAGTAACTGGTTACCAGACAAGGAATTTCAGTCAAGGCTATAAATTCACATAGTGGAGCCTTAGATGGTCAGAGGTCAGTCACAAGATAAGCTTGTGCCTGGACCAAGGTAACATCTGTGCATTCCTCTTTGGTCAGCAAATTCTTTACAAGAAAAACAGCTTATTTTAACTTGCTTCTTTGCTTGCAATGCAATTTCACATTTTAACCCTTACTATACATGATACAAAGATGTTGAACACAAAGATTCTTACTACAAAAAGTAATAAGTTACTATTACTAGTTACTTTTAAGTGAAAGTAATATATTACCATTACTTATTACTTTCTAAAACAGTAATATATTACTATTACTAGTTATTAACTAAAGTAGCTAGTAACTTTTAAGTTACTTTTACATAAGTATAGTTTATCAATTGTTATATTCTGATTTATTCACACGTTACTTGTGTTTGAGGAATACATGCTTACTGCACATGAATATGAGTGTATTATTAAAGTTGTATATACTGTATTACAATAAAGATAAATAGCATTTTACAGTTTACAAAGTCCCACAGACCAGTCTTTATAGTCAGAGTCACAATTTAATACTTAAACCAAAGTACACACAGCCAGCAACACAAGACCCATAACAAGTTACAACCCATCAAATTTTCAACAACATACATTAGGCTAATCTGCTAATTTGATAAAAGCAATGCCGAGGACACAAAAATGCTTACAGAATATGTCATATAGGCCTAACAAGACTACTATCATAACAAAGTCAACCAAAATATCACCATATATAACTATTCACAATGACTAAACAATCACTACACATTTTTGTTGGCTTGATGAAGGAGCAACTTTTCAAAGTGTTTGTCGGTGAGTCTATTTCTTCTTGCAGTCAACACTTGTCCACCAAGACTAAACAGGCATTCAACAGGTGTACTAGATGGCAGAGGTGTATTAGTGTTCAGAAATATCTTCTTAACTACACGGTAATTGCTGAGAGAAGATACCTCTCTGGAAGGGTCAGCCAGATACATTTCCATCTAAGAAGATATGCTGACACTGGCTGCTGTCGATTCTTTGAAGTTGAAGAAGCTGTCTTCAGCAGTTAGTGCAGAAGCATCAGATGACCCATTCTCTGGTTCATCCAGTTTCTGCATGGCATCAAGGAGCAGAACCTTGCCTCTGAGTTTCTGCTCTTCACTGTCCATCCATCGCAAATTGAACTGCGGATGCACTATGTTAGCCAGAATGAGCTCTTCGCACTCCAGAAGGTGATAGAACCGAGCCTCAATGCCTTTAAGAAGAGCATTGAGTAGTGGCACAATGAGCTTCACAGACTGCCTGACTTTGGACAACTTGATTTTCAAGCACATAATGGTGGGGATCAGGATTCCCATGAAGCATTTCAGCTTCGACTTCAGGATGTTGAGAGGCATTGCCAGGGGCTGCATTGCTTGCACAAACTCAGCAACAAAGATCATTTTAGCAGACCTGAAGATGGCAATTCCAATCTCTTCACATATTTCATTCAGCAAGCCTTCACCCTGAGGTGCAATAAGGTGAATTCTCTCCTTTGCATAGAAAGTGGGATTCCATCATGTTGTATTGGGAATAATCAATGTCAGATCACACTTACTTCAAACCACTTCAGCTTGAGTGCTGTGACTAGCCTTGTTCCAAGCAGCACTGCATTTGGCCATGGTGCTTCACATGATCTTTTTATACTGTGCATCATTACAAGCAGATTCTGCATCGTGCATGGCAACTAAATTCAATGTATGTACTGCACATCTCAGATGGGGAGACAGTGAATAGGTGTTCTCACTTTGCCCTGACTGACTCAGCACGGCTGTCATACTGTTGTAAATTACTTCACCATCGTCGTCCTCATCTTGGGACAGAATGCTTGTAGTCTGAGATCTCTTACATTCCGTGAAGACATTGAAAGCCTTTACAAAATTGCTGCCATTGTCAGTAATTGTTGCAGACACCTTTTGATCTATCTTGTACTTGATGTGAATGCTCTCAAGAGTTGATGCTATGAGATTGTATGTATGCCTCCCATTTATTCTGCAGCATGACAAAGCAGCTGACATTTCTTGAAGTGTGTCACAGTTGATCCAGTGTGCAGTGACCCCAAAGAAACTACGATTCTGATGGGTCCAAATGTCAGCTGTAGTGCAGACAGTTGAAACACTTGTAAAGATTCCGTCAGATTCTCCTTCATATCACTGAACTGTTTCTCCACTGTTCGACAAGAGTTTCCCTGCTCATGACCACCTTTCCTGGCTGCAGGCCAGTTACAAGATTGATGAAGGGTGGCTGATCGATAATGCTGAAACACTGTATGTCATTCACAACAAAGTCAATGATCAAATTATCCACCTTGGACTGTGTGACATGACCAGAACTAATGAATGCTACAATAGATGGCTTTGTCAACGATTTCTTGTCCAACTTGTCAGGCCCGGAATCAACTGCTTTCCTTTTCAGACTATCTAGCTTTCCAAGTGTGATAGGATGTGATGTCTGAAGATGCTTTTTTAAATTCGACATACTGTATGCTGAAGATCTGTAGGTCTTCTTTGTCGGCGGACATAGCTTACATTTCACAGCAATGTTTTTCCATCATTTGTAATTAGGTCAAAAAATTCCGTGTAAAAGGATTGTTCAAATGAATTCCCACTTTCTATCCCTGAGTGAAAGCACTAAGCAGAAAAATAAACAGATGTGCGTGGAATATCTATATATTGCAAATTGAAACTATGTTTAATCTTTCATATTCTCTGCCAAAATGTGTCTCTGATTGGCTGAAGCTTAAAATAAAGGGACTGCCAGAAATACAAAAAAAAAAAGTTAAAGTTAACTGTATAGAACTTTTTTTAAAAAAACATGAACCTACAGTGAATGAATTTTATAAGTATTTTTTAATAGCTGAATAAAACACTGATTTTGTATCTGAAACACCTAAATAGTATATGGAGCAGCATAAACAACTGAAATGCTGCATGAGTAAGCTGTTATTTTAGAAAAAAAAGTGAAGCCCTGTCCATTGCACTGGTTATGGGTATAGTTTGCCCTGCAAAAACTTTCTTCTACAAAAAAGTCCCTCTTTGGGCATTTGAAAAGTTGGCAAACCCATTATTTACTTACTCTGCTTGTAGCCTCAGTTTTAGAAATATGTCTACATATAACCAAATATCCAAATTCTTTTGCCCTAAGGAATGTATGATGTTTAATTAGCATGATATACATTACAACAACTATATTACCAGTAAAGCAGATCAAAGATGGCCGTATGCAGTAAAAGACACCTTTATGGTACCACTTCAAATTACCAGTGGCCATTTCCTTCCATCAAGACATGCAGTGGAGGAATCCAACTGCCTGTCACCAGTGGGGAGTAAAATGAAAAGACAATCATTCTTTAAAAGAGTTTTCTGCTGGACTTTGTTACTTTAAATAGCCACACCAACTCACTAATTATATATTAGCGACTGCTTAAACAGCAAACAAAGTGGATATTCCAGAAAAATACAAGTATCATAACTGAATTAATGGCAGCGACTACCCACTCTAAGGACCAATGAAATAGCTTGAGTTTGTGCCACCTGCTGTGGTCTTTGAGTTTGCCACCCCTCTTCTTCACAAAAATAAAATATACCTTTTTTGGGGATTTTTTTGATCATAGTACCTGTCAGTCCACAAACATTTAAAACAAAACTACGTAATGCAAAAAAGAATGCACATTTGCATTGCCAGTTACTAAAAAAAGTAACTTATTACTATTACTGCGTTACTATATTGAAAAGTAACAACTAATATTACTAGTTAGTAAAAAATGTAATATATTACAGTACTCCCATCACTAAAGATAATATAGAAAAAAGGGGGTAATATCCTAAGAGCTGCACTGTCTACTAAACAGTTAGATATGAAAGAGGGAGTAACTGAACCTTTAGCAGTGTAAGGAGAGAGACACTAACTTTAAAAGAACAAGATAGACTGGATGCTGGTGGGAACCTTGTGGTCTGGTTCTACAGAATACAGTGGGAGGGCCAATAAATTCAAATAGCTGATGGGGGAATGACTTCACAAAATGATAATTTTGCTTACAGACAATAGCCAATGAAAGAGGAGAGGGAAAAAAATAATTTGGTCAAATTAACATAAGGGGTGGGCAACTAAAGAGACAGTGAGTTTAAAAACAGAACAGCAGCACCAGGGTAGGAGTGTTGGAAAAATGTAATTTCTGTATGACTTAAAACAGACAAAGCTTTGGCTTCTTTCCTAGTTTAAATATGCATTAGAAAACATAATACAATTAAAACACTGTAAAGAAATACACCACAATATACAAAATAGAAGAAAGTAATAAACAATACAAATTACAAGAAAGCAATATAAGATAAAACAAGCTAACCTTTCCCTCACATCAATCTATGGCAATGTCTGAGTGAGCTTTTTCAGCAAAGTTGTCATCCCAGTTATTCAATTTATATATTGATTACACCATATAAAATGCTGGGTTAGATGATTCAGGTTCTGAAATCAAAACTGTTGAAATATTTTAATAATCTCAGATAAGATGATGATAACAATCTACTGGCTGAAAGTGAGGCAGAGTTGAAGAGCCTTAATGAACGTGAAAACAGAAAATGCAAAAAGCTGGCTTGTTGCTCAACATAAAACATATAAACAAATAAACAGATAAAATTATGTCATCTAATCTTATAATTTCTTTGCAAATAGATGGGGAAAAAGCAGAGGCGGTGACAGATTTTATTGTTCTTAGCTCAAAGTTCTGTGCAGCTGATGAGTGCAGCCATGAAAATAAGACACAGGGCCAGGATTCAGTAATCCTCCGAAAACTAAATAAGTCTTACATGGAAACTGCAGCCTAAGAGTATGACGTCAGTGCGCCATGCATATTCATGAGGGTGCGCTGACTCAACCCTAAGGCTAACACGGAGCGTGCACGAGTGCAGGGGGCGTGTCAGACTGCCGAGCAGTCCAAATATCCACGCCCCTGCAAGTGCCTAAATCTGCAAATGTCACCAGACATGAGCGAGTCCGCTCAAATGTGTATATCCCCAACACTACACCCCCCCACATTCTAAACCCCTGTACGAATATAATAAAATGCAAAACTTTTTTTTATATAATTCCCGATATAGTTGCCCGTATTTGCGTGTGTGTGTGCGGGTTTGCCCATTGCTTAGCTACAGTTAGAAGTTTAGACATCAAAGAGGATAATAAACTACTTATATGCAAATTAAGCCAAATAGCAATAACGTAGTGGTAGAGCCTTCGCACAAAGAGGAGGCATTCCCGGTTTGAGTCCCACCACTCCCCTTTCCATTTTCTGTAGGAAATCTGTGCATAAAAATAATTCCTGACATTTATCTTTTAAATTTTAGTAAAATGCATTGAAATGGCCTATGTAGTAGTGAACGATATTTTATATATATATATATATATATATATATATATATATATATAAGAAGGTGAAACGGTCATGCATACTAATGAATGCATAAACGTATCTTAAGTAATGTGAAGCACTGCTAAGCAACGTTTACCAGTATTAAGCACATTTAAGAATAATTGCCCATAACTAAGCACTGCTTTAACTAGAGCAATGGCTTTGCACGGAGCTGCACATCGCGCCAACTAGCACAAACAAAACATGTTTGCGCAAAGCTGCGCACTGTGCTAACTAGCGCAACATCGGGCAATGTCGGCAACGTCGAGCAACGTAGGGCAATGTTGGGCAAAGTTAAGGAAAGTCAGCTAAACACAGCCACACCTCCTAGCCGGTCTTGCCAGTAGTAAAATAAAAAGCAATGACAGGACTCGAACATGGGATACTGTGCACCATAATCATAGTACTAAACCACTAAGCCATGACAGCTTTTCATATGGATGCACTTCCAACACACTCATACATATCAATGGAAGTTTACCCATTGCTAAGCAGGTTTGCTTTTAGCTGAGATTTTTCAAAACCGGCCAATCACAAATAAGTGTGGGAAATGAGGCATATTTAAGCTCCATAGGCGGGAATAATTGCCATAACTGGTTGTAGCTCCCATCTGCAGTCAGCATGGCTGGTGTTGGAGAGGGCTCTCATTTTCGAGTGCAACAGTGGGGCATTGAGGAGTCAAAAGTAATGGTTTGGCTCCTCGTCCATCATCATGATGCAAGACTCCTGCAGGGCCAGTTTCAAGGCACTGAGTACAAAGCGGAAGCCTGGAACCACCTAGCACATGATCTCACCAGTGCCACAGGCATCCCTCAGACTGGTGAGCAAGTCAGACACCATTACTCAGCCCTGAAGAGACGTAAGGAGAACCGACTGAACCAGTGGATACAGGAGGCCCGTGAAATGGAAAATGCCCCACTACCGAGTATGTAGCCATGGAATGAAGTAGGTAAGAATTGCTATTGTAGTCTATATTATGGATAGGTATGTCTCAACATCCCTTCATTTACTTCACAGCTGCAGGTGTCCGTGCTACGAATCAGCAAGCCTATGCAGATAGGCTGCTAAGTCTGCGCCACCAGGCAGGTTTGTAATTATTCTGCATGTATTGTTATATAAAATAAATGAGAGAGCCTGAAAAAAAGTGTTGTAGCCCAATAATAAAGGTATAATAAGTCCTGAATACTATCTCTGCATGTACTGTTATATAAAAAAGTGAGAGAGCCTTGAAAAGAGTGTTGTAATCCATTAATAAAGGTATAATAAGTCCTGAATAATTTATCTGCATGTACTGTTATATAAAATAAGTGAGAGAGCCTGAAAAAGAGTGTTGTAACCCATTAATAAAGGTATAATACGTTTTGAATAAGTCATCTGCATGCACTGAAATATCAAATAAATGAGAGAGCCTCTAGAAAAATGTGTAATGTAATTAATAAAGGTATAATTCCTGGAGTGTGTCCATGTCACTTAGTTCGAAATGTTGTACTCTTGCATTATATAAGTAGTACTGTTGTATTAAGCGCTGTCAACCCACACTTGGGCAGGCCCATATAAAGTGGATGAAGGGAGTGCCAGTAGCTGTGAAGCATATATACAGTCCTCAACTGTTGGTTAATGGCTGGCATGTATAGGTAAATCTGGCACACGAGTAGCTTGTTAATGTGTTCCCCAGAAATGTCAGTGTGCTGCTAGAAATATAGGGGGCTGGAGAAATATAACTGATAATGTCACCTCAACACATCCAGGTATGTAGATATATAAATATAAATAAAATATATAAATACATAGCAGTAACATCTGCATCCTGGACAGTTTGTATGTCAGCTACAGATCAGGTATATAAGGAACTAGCAAAACCCAATTCATAACTTAATGGACTTAGCCTAGTGTAATAATACATGTAGGGGATATATACCTGCAGTCAATATGAATGTAGTGTAACCTATAAGTACATATAAGTTGTTAATGGAGGTATCTTTTTACACCCTACTGTATGTGCATAAACAATGCAATTCCACACCTCAATGGGTATGTCTAATCTCAAAACATTTGTTGGGACATATGTCCTATTGGTTTATAAATATCTGCATTTACTTTGATGCATATGCCTTGTTCAAACACCAAAATCTTGGTGGCCTGTTGCCACCAATCAGTGCTGCATGCTGTTGGAATGTCCACTGTTGTTATATATATGCATGTGTTATGCTTGCTGTTCAACTGTTGGAACTCTGGTGTGTTGGGTTAATGGGAATATTACTGCATGCTGTTACAACTAATTTGGAATGCTGTTGGCTGTTACCAACCCATATTGTCATTAAATCCTCCTAAACATAGAACGTATTGGAAGGCCGGTCCCAGCGGACCCACCTGTCCCACCTCATTTGGCGATGGCACCTGGCACCAGCAGGTCCGGTGCCCGGCCCGGGACCTCCTCCTCCATTGGGTCTGTGCCACCGGGTGGAAGCGCTGCAGGGGATGGGGCTCATCCCCCCCCGTGCAAGCGTGGCCAGAGGAGGGCCACCTATCACCCTCCGAACGGTCTGGGCTGTGGTGCGTAGGGAGATCCAGCGTTCAGTCACTGATCCTCTATGCCAGCTCAAGGCAAGAATGGCACGACTCATGGGTGAGCCTGCCACTCCTACGCAGCCCCCAGTACAGCCACCCCCTGGGCTGTGAAGGTGCAGTGGTGACTGCCCATAGGTGGGGATCTCAGTTCCACTGTTGCCATCTGTGGGCTTGCGATTTCCAAACATCCTTCCCCGTCAATGGTGTTCACCCACCCCATGTGTCATATTCCATCCCTGTATGTGTTTTGTTTGTCTTGTCTGTTTACCTCCCCAACCTACCTCCCCAAATATACCTACTTCCCCTACCCCACATTCCACTCTCACCTGAAAAAAAAAATGGGCAATCTGCTCCCACAAAAGAAATACGCCCCATACATAGCTGCCCATTTTGCACACATGTCCGCTGGACACATAAACTGAAATTTAATTGGCAGTACAACATACTTTGTTATCCTCACCCCTCTGTCAGGGGTGGAAGATTTCAAATTTCCCTCCAAATTTCTAGTATATGCACAGCTGTTGCTGTTAAAGAAATGGGCAGGTATGGACCTTCCCTACACCCATCCTGCACATCCCTAGCTGTTTTCCCTACTGTCTTTCCCTCTTTGTGCCCCTTTTTCACCACTTTCCTATCTCCCCATTTTCTTTTCTTTCAAAGAAATTAGCGTGGGGGTTAGCGGGAGTAAGCACTTTTAAGCAGTAGTTAGCTGGTTTGTGTGAGTGTGTGCTTGTGTGCGCTTATCTAAGTATTGCTAAGCATCTCACAAACCAGCTTACAACTGCTTAAAAGTGCCTTAGTCATCCTGCATGTGAGGGCCCTTGTTTTGCTCAGCAGCAAAATAAAACACCACTGTCAGTCTTGAACCCTGGACCTTGGACACACTAGATTGCATGAAGTACCACTAAGCCACAGTAGATATACAGCAGGTTGTTGCTGAAATATATATATCATGCATCAGAATGAGTGAATGTAAAGGAAAGATAGGAATGCCATAACACAAAACCTGTTCTGTGGAACTTTACCAGCAGTTGTTGTGGAATTGCATTACATGACTGTGATAACAGAACCAGACATTGTAGCAGTAAATAATGTTACAGCAGCACTTTACAACCCCCACACAGTATCATAGCAGGACAATCCCCACCCAAATGTACAAAATACCTGTGTGTTCAAGGTTCAGCAAGGATGTAGGTAGGCATACTCAGTACTGGAATTGTCCAGTTTTCATGAGCATCCTGTGCTAATGTCAACAAAATAAAAAGCACAAACTGTGCAGAAGTGAGTACATTAATATTCACAGTATAGCAGTTCACAAACAGTTCATGTGCCAAATGAAAACATCTCAATAACTACATATGTATGGCAGCTATTTGTATAAGTAGAAAATAAACTACATACTCCCATGTATCTTGTGTTAGCATTTGTAGGGGTGAGTACAATTCTACACTGACAATTGTGTACTGGAAGTGGCAACATTCAGGTCTGAGTACAACATTCAAATCACTGGCTACACCTCTAGCATCAGATATAAGAAGTATAACAACCTTCTGACTTACACAACAGTGTCCACAGCAAACAAGCATGGTCCCCACTTTGGAAAGCTGAAAGGGCTACGCCTACCTGACTTAGCAATTTATAGCACTGGGTTGCTATGACAGTGAGTACTGCAAGTACCACACAGCAGGCTGCATGCAATTGCCAAATGGTGGTCACCAATTGCTGCAGAGGCCATCACATGCACATGTGCAGATACCTATAAAAGCAGGCTGTACTTGCTGTCCACACATGCAATCATTTCATTGCAGGTATGGAGAGAGAGAGAGAGACAGACAACAGCAACAGAAAAAAAGAAAAAAGATCTAAAAAATATATATTGAAAAAAGTAATATATTGAAAAAAAAGATAAAAATAAAAATATATTGAAAAAAATAATATATTGAAAAAAATTTAAAAAAAATATTGAAAAAATATATATATTGAAAAAATAAGATATAAAAAAATAATAATTACAAAACACGGAACTGACAAATACAAACACATACAAAGGAAAGGTATGTAACAGATATGTATTTACTGGCATGTAGTAGATGTTTTTGAAGAGTACTCTACATAGTTTGAATCATCCATATGTGGCAGCAGTACGTATCTATGCACAGATGCCCTGCATAACTACTGGCATGGAGAAATCAGTGTGTAGCTGTGTGCAGTGGGATATGACTGTGATATATGTAGTTCAGCATTAAATGTCAAACATCTGATCCATGTTATCTGTGTTCTGTACAGTAGTGTGTACAATGTCTGTTTGGGGGAGTAGCGCATACAGTTATATAAACATGGATGTGACAGAGTAACAAATGCATGATAGTCATATTAACGTGTAGCTTAGCATTGGCAACAGCTGTACCAGGCTAGTATGCTAATCTAGCATTTGCAGCTATATATACACCCTCTAATATTGCTGTGTGCTCACATGTGACACCTGTTCATGTTGCAGCAAGGCCCAACAGGTCAGCTGTGAGGTACACAAACTTACAACAGTGTGGACCTTGTGTGTGTATGGCACACACACATATGGAGAGATCTGTCTGTGTCAGATATATTAGCATCTGTACATGTGCATAGAGCAAGGGACATACTGCAACTGTTTGTGAAGGGTGGACATATATATGTTGTTGAAAGTTATGTGAATATTTCTATGTAGGTTGTAGTGTGTGGCAAACAAGACAGCATTCAGTGCTGGTATATGACATGTGGTGGTTAAACGCTGTGGGTATGATTCATCAGGTTTGCAGTGTTGCAGCCAGTGAGGCCTACTAAAGCTACATGGGCTGAGAACACCTTCAATGCATTCTGCACAGCACTGTGCAATATTATGACATAACTGTATAGCTCACAACCTTCGCATAATTGATATTCCCACCATGAAAGGTGGACTGTATATGTGCCTATATGTATATCTATATGTACACCAATGGATGTTTATATGTATGTGTGTGTGTGTGTGTGTGTGTGTGTGTGTGTGTATATATATATATATATATATATATATATATATATATATATAAAGAGAGAGAGAGAGATTGAGAGGGAGAAAGAGACAGGGTCATATTTACTGCAACAGATGCCTGGTGACAAAGCCATGGACTCAAGCTCAATGTTGACACTGCATTGGCATCCCTTCTTGAAAAAACTCTGTACCCATTAACTACCACATAGGTGGTAGTCTACTTAACACCAAAGGTGTGATAAGAGACCATTGGACACAGGTGGACAGTAGTCTCCCCTTTGGTAATCACAGTGCCACACTAGTCATGTAATCTGTCTACATGGCACATGTCATCACAAAAGGTGTGTCATCCAGGGAAATATAGGTCAGTGTCCCCTTCTACTCATCACACATAAAACCCATTATAGAGTACAATGTCCCATGTGGTATGTACCTCACAAGACATCTACAGCAACTGGAAAGGACACAGACATACCTCACAAAGTGTAATACCGGCCTCAAACAGATGCTCTATGCAGACCATCTCACAAAACCACAGCTAGACTGTGTCGCATACCGCCTACCCAGAGGTGACCTCTGCCTAACATACAAAGCTATGTCAAACCCAGAGCTGTTGGACATGCTCCACGTAAACAGATCACAATGCTTATGAGCTACACACTCTAGGGACCTAAACCTTCTGACCTCAATAAACAACACATGCTAGAGGGATAGATTCCTATCTCAGAGACATCCCATACTCTGGAACAAACCACCTGTCAATAGCAAACAAAACTCCTAATTAGCAGTCATCATAAATAATCCTGATGATTGTATGGGAGATAGGAAATACACCCCAGGAATCACCTCTGTGGCTCTGCTTGACAGAGCCACGTGAAATGAAATTACCTGTGTGTCAAAGGCCAGGGTAGCGTATGGCTAGACTTCTATAGGCCTTAGGGCCAATAGCCTATTACCTACCTATGAACCGATACACACCCACATGTACTTGTTGCAATAATTGCTATGTGAGGTTGACTGAGTGTGATGGTGAATGTGTTGGTGAATGTGTCAGAGTTCTGTATATGTGTGATAGCTTTGTGGGAAACTGTTTCTGTCATGGTATTATGTGTCCTAGCTGTGATCCCAGCAAAAGATGTGTATGCTATTGCTAGGCAGAAAAAGCAGTATGCCATATGGTCTGACGTAGTCCCTTGATGTCGACTGGGGTGTCCCATTGTAGGCTAAAGCAGTACATGTATGCTTATTGAGTGTTACTGCTTGTGAATCCAACTCCTGTGTGAACTGTAGTACTACTTGAAGCTGTATGCCTAAACAGCACAGTATGTTGTATGTCCACATTTCTTGGAACCACTGTTTTGTGTGTTCCCTATAGTCCTCACAGATTACATACCTTAGGCATAAGGTTTTGTAACTACTGACACACAGCACTGTATGGTACACAGGTAAAGGTCATCTGGGTTGCCATACCTTTGTGTCTGGTATGTATGTCTGATGTGTGTGTGGGTATGCCTGTACCATGGCCTTGGTCATATGTGTGTTACAGGATATAAGTGCGTATCTAGCAACATGTATAGTTTAGTACAGCAGTATGCCACCTATATTAAAGAATGTGCACATATGTTAGGCAGGGGTTTGCCATCAACGACTAGTGTGGTATACTGGTAATACTGTAACTGGACTTTACAATCATTGCAATGGATTACATATTTCTTTATGCATTAGCTTGATATATACTTCCTGTGGCTAGGTGGTGCATTGTGTCACATACAGTGTGCCATGTACTGTTGTATAGTCTTACATACTTATTTATCTTTGTTGCTGTGCAAAACATGGTTTGATATATAGTGTGCCAGGCACTGTCAGACAGTTGTGGGTTGAGCACTAATATGTGGTATTGAAAGTGTGTATCCTCTGACAGCCAAGAGGTTACTATATATGGCAGTTAATAGATATCTGTACTTTAGAATAAGTGTGCCACATGACTTGCTCACACATATTGTTTCAATGTCTTCCAGAGTCATGGCCCACCATCGTAATCCCACATATAGCCCAGCAGAGCAGGAACAGATTACAGCCAGCCTGGTGCAGCACTATGCCCTGCTGTTCTCAAGAACCAGCCAGGACCAGCATGAGTGGATTGCACTGTGGCAAGATCTTGTCCATAGGGTAAATGACATAGGCATGCATAACCGGACATATGAGCAGGTATGCCATCACTGCAGTGATTTAATTAGACATGTCCGGCAGTGTGCATCAGATATTCGTAGACAACAGCTTGCCACAGGTGGAGGGGTAGCCATCCATTCCCCCCCTCACCAGAGTGGAGGAGCTGCTCCTGAGCCAGGTGGCTCCTGGCCAACAACAACAACAACTAACATGTATCATCATGGAGGCCGGAGCCACCCAGCAAGTTGACATGGAGTGTGCAGGTAACATGACATAGCTGTAGACTACTGTTACCTCTATTGGTAGATCATGCTTATGTGAGATGTGTAGTGTGTAGTTAGAAGATGTGGTGCCTAGTGTTGCGCAATACTAATAATTAGGAATATAATCTGTAGGCCTGTGACTGTCAACCGTTGTACTACTGTAAGACTGAAAAACACAGTAGCAATGCCACAGTTGTTGCCACTGACAAACTGTCTCATATCCTTGTAGGTCCCTCTGGTTTGACAGCAAGGCAGCAGACCCATGCTGGTGAGTGTGTTCTACATTTAATATTGCTAATTAAATGTGCATGTCATAGGTGAGGTGTAGGCCATGTACAACACACCTACACATAATGCATGCTGTGCATGTTTGCTGTGAGACTATGCACATCCCAGTAATGTGAGTAGCTGCTTCAAACACATGCAATACACAGAGCATCCCACACAATTGTGGCAACACTGTAGTGGACATTGGATAGGCAGAGTCGATACACATGCACACAACATACAAAACTTTGTCATAAGCAGTAAACGTTAACATGCTACACATGGCGTATTCAGACACCTGCTGTAAGGTCACACTCCAGTATCCCAAATGTCATCCACACAGCACACATAATATACTTGAGGGGGTAGAGGCCTCTCATGTGGCTGTGCGACACTCTTCAACACATAACACATTCATGTTAGGCAATGCCTCCTATTGGGCACCTTACAAACCCATGTAACAACTGGCTGTGAAATGGTGAATGTAGCCATGGTACTGCAGTTCCGGTACAACATGGTATGTGCCGGTCTGGCACACATTAGTAGCCTTGAGAGACCACATGATGCTGCATGATGATGGCTCATGGTACTACACCCCATCCAGTTACAGTGACCACAGTAATACACATAGCATTAATTGCTATGCACTTCAATGTTGTGTGTGTGCAAACATATGCACCTATACACAATATGCATAGCAATCACCATTTGTACAAAGTGACACATATATATCTTGTAATGCTATTGAGTGTATAGGTCACATGACACACACTGTGTATGTGTGATGTTTAATGTTGCAGTTGTGTTGTAGCATGCTATGTCATGGCTGGCACTGGCATGTCCACAATATGTCCTACAATCACCATAACCACTGTACAATGGCTATGTTGAGCAATGGTATTCCATCAGGTATACATGCACCACTCATCCTGTGTGTATACATAGCATGCATGTGCTAAACCTGTGTCCACAATTATCTGAAATGGATATCTATGTGACACACAGATACACATCCAGCCATGGTATGTATACCTGTGAGTGATGGTGCATAGGACATTGCAGAGCTTTTAATCCTTGCACAGCAATGTTGTGTCCATGTACACATTGTGTTCCAGGGTGAGGCCAATCACTGAACAACAACACACATGCATCAAAGCCATGTATACTGTTATTAGCAAGGGCTGTCTACACTCGCACTGCATGCTGTTGAGCAACACACGTCCTACATGCTGACACGTGTGATATAACTGTTTGGCTTGTGATAATGTACCCCACCATCACCTGCTATTGAGTATGTTCTGGATTGCTGGTGGTGTGTGTGTGAGTGTGTGTGTGTGTGTGTGTGTGTGTGTGTGTGTGTGTGTGTGTGTGTGTGTGTGTGTGTGTGTGTGACTGTTTTAGTGAGGAGTGCATTTGTGTGCATGTGTGCATGTATGCATGTGTTCATGTGTTCATGTGTGCATGTGTGCATGTGTTCATGTGTGCATGTGTTCATGTGTTCATGTGCTCATATGTTCATGTGCTGATGTATGCATGTGTGCATGTGTGCATGTGTGCCAACATCATGTACAGGTCGTAAAGTTTGTTTCCTGTCTTCCTCTCACAGGTGATGACTTTGGGCTGGTTCACTGCAGCAGGGAAACTGATGTCACTGAGCAAAATAGTGATAATTATGATAGGTGTGTTGAGACACAGGCATGTTTGCCAGGGTCTGTCATTGGGCCACCAATTGACAGTACACAAGTGTCCACCCCATCCATGCACACAGTCATACTGCCAATATATCCATCACCAATGCCCTTAGCTGAGGGACAGCATACAGTCAGCATTGGCCAGGACAGTGTGGTATCTATGGCACATGCATCCCGACACAGCAGCCATACCCAGATGTCTGGAAGGGTACCACATAGGCAGATGTTCAGGGGTTCTCATCGGAGCACTGCTGCTCATCATGCCCCTGGCAGACATGCCACAGGTCTTACAACCTCACGCATGTTCTAGGCTGTCATAGAGGCACAGGCACATATGGAACAGTACATCAGACAGGGACTAAGGGAACAGAGGGCACATAACACTGCCGTCATTGACAGTATCCGTCACCTAGCAGGTGCCATCCGTAATTACACTGAGGTCACTAATAGATGTTGGGGTGAGACATTAGATGTCCTCCACAATGTCATGTCCATGTGTCAGGACAGTGCAGGACGGTTGAGTCATCGATGTGGACATATGCCAGCAACATCAGCAGCTGGCAGTCGCCACGGATGTCCCTCAAGTTACAGCCGCTCCCGTAGTGCCAGTACCAACCCCAGCAATGTTGGGGGTGGGCTGTCCATAGAACTTCCTAGAAGACCACGTGCACTTGGCTATGGACAGTCCCAGCAGGGACCTGATTCCAGTGTACATCCATCTACCTCTGGGGATAGTACCCAGTCTGGCTTAGTACCTGATAGTGTCAGTAACACCCCTGCCAGGCTCAGGTACCGTATCCGTGGCCAGAGACGGTGATCTGTAAAGCCTCGCAGGTACAGTCTGTGGCTGTCCCACAAATACCCGTATATGGCAGCCACATGGTGGAACTGTGTGCATGCAGACACACACACACACACACACACACACACACACACATAAACCAGACACCTAGGGCTAACACATACCCGCACACATTACATCAACATTGGCCCATAGCAGTACTCTTGCCCCTCACACACACACACACACACACACACACACACACACACACACACACACACACACACATACATGTCGATTGTATGGCTCACTGTAGGCCTCTGGCAAACCAGTAACATTGATGCAGGAACAGGCTACCATGGTGCTGATGCACGGGGTGACTTTATAGCAGTATAGCAATGTTAGCATGTTTTCAGCAGTAGAGTGTAATGATATGGTTGAAGGTGTAGCTGAGCAGGCATGATGCATTAAAGCTATGATTGTCAGTGTAGTATTGTTTACACCAGGGTTAGTTCCAGTAGTGTATTGTCCACCCATGTGCCACTTGGCTGATGTGTGTAGTATTGGTAGCATGTGTTAGAGAGTGGACAGTATGTGTGGGATGTGTGTAGCACAGATTTGCAGGTGTACATTTGTAAATATGGTGGAGGTGCACTGTCTGCATGTACGTGCATAGTGGACACATGGGCAGGGTGACATGCCCTGTATTACACAGTAACACTCCATAATTTCTATTGGTGGCCAGTATGCATTGTACTACACACATTTCGGAACTTGACTACACATGTGTGTATGACATGGTTTGACACTGTGCTGTGGGTGATACTGTTACTATCTGTCATTGTTTTGCATTCTGGTAGTATACATAACTTCAACAGCCTAACCGTAACCAATCGTTAGATGATGTCTTGACAACTGACACACAGATGTCGGACACACAGTAACATTTGGATCCTTCAGGTACTATACTATGCCAGTAACCAGTGGTATTCACCTGCACCCATTACTGAGACCACTCCTGTTTGGCATATAGCTCTCTTAGATACAAGCAATCACAGTAGGGATATGTCCGTCCACGTCTGGTAATGCATACTGTGGCCTATAATGCATTCTCCAGATGACACACACATCCTTCACAAGGGTATCATACAGACAGATACCTGTTGTCAAACCCATGCTGTAAAGCTATAAGCCAACCAAAGCATAGTCATCCACCTTTACGGAACATAGTATCCCCACAGTACCACATGGGTAGTAGCCACCAACATGATGAATAGGTACCGATGTGTACATGCAACCAAGTGTTACATCATCCCTTTTGATAATCACATTTCCAAAGGTATTTTGAAATCCCTCGGTGGATCACATAAGCAATAAGGGGTCTGCATGCATATCCACAAAGGTTGTTGTACACCTATAATGAATAGCCATCATTGACAGACTTTGCTTTGTTTTAACAGGTCTGACATATACCTCGGTCATAAACCCTCACTCACACAATTCATTAGAAACCGTAATGAGTGTGTGTGACACAGATGACCTAGGCCAGGGATCACTGCAACAGCTGGGCTTGTCACAAGCATACAGATGTGACCTAAGGTCTGGAAAGCAGCAGCACACTCTGGCAAAGATGACAGATGTGTTCTTGGAGAAAGCAGGGTTCCCACACATGCAATAATTGAGATCACATGTACGTATATGTATTTGCCACACAGCTACCTCACATGTGCAATGCACATACTGTTGTCATACTATGTCATACAGTAGTAAAAGCAAAACCCACAACACATTGACCAACAATATCACACACACAGAGCACACACACTCACCAAGTGCAGGATTCAAGCCCCTACCTAACTATTTCATGATACTAGAGGAATATGCACTAACACGATGCACTACACACATTACTGGGAGTTCTTTTTTCCACAGGTATATTTGTAGGATGGTGACATCATCAGACTTGACAAAGATTAGTATACCACTTTTAAGGTGTCTTACTACTCTCCAAAAAGATTGCTGCTCACCAAGGAGATCACACACAAACACAGTTGTCAAGTGCAGAATTCAACCCATATCTAACTACTTCGTGAATTTAGAGGAGTATGCATTAACACGACTCGCTATACACATTACTGGGAGGTCTCTTTTCCATAGGTATATTTGTAGGATGGTGACATCATCAGACTTGACAAATATTAGTATACCACTTTTAAGGTGTTTTACTACTCTCCAAAAAGGTTGCTCCTCCCCAAGGAGAGCACACACACACACCTGTCAAGTGCAGGATTCAAGCCCCTACCTAACTACTTTATGATACTATAGGAGTACACATTTACACAATGCGCTATACACATTACTGTGAGTTCTCCTTTGAACAGGTATATTTGTAGGATGGTGACATCATCAGACTATACAAAGTGGGTTACATTAGGTGACATTAGGTGGGCTACATAGAAGGAATGTCTAAACACTTTGGCCATGTGATCATCAAAGGAGAGTTTACTATCTACCTGTGTCCCCAGGGCCATAATGACTTTCTCTGTACATACGGGATTACCACCTATGTAGTAATTTGTGTGCACTTTGTTTTACCCAAAGGGGATGACTATGCATTCTTTGGCATTCAGCTTGAGGGCATTGTTTTGACACCAGGTATCTGTCTCTGTAAGACCCTTCTGGAAGATGTCTGTGTCAGCCGTAGAGTCAATTATGGACCACAGTTAGCAGTCATCTGCAAACCTGTTCAGCCATACTCCTTCCATGCTTGCCTGTACCTTTGAGCAGTATCTACTGAACAGGTGGGGTCCCAGGACCAAGACCCGTGGGATGCCATTTGTGACTGGCTTAGAGTCGGACATGGCACCCGCAACTCTGAACATGTGTGTTTGATCTGTGAGCCAGTTGGCCACCCATCCTGTGACATAGCTGTTAATGTTCAAGCTGGTACGCTTGTCCATGATGACAGAGTGGGTAATGGTGTAGAAAGTCCTTAGTGAGGTCCAGGTGGGCTGTGTGGACTACTTTCACCTCCATCTATGTCCTTGGTAACTGTTTGAAATAAGACAACTAGGTTTAGGAGGCAGGATCTGCCTTTAACAAGGCAAAGTTGTGTAGAGTCCAGTGTCTGGAGGTCCCCAATATCTCTGTTTATGGGTTCCATGACAATTTGCTCAATAGCTTTGTAGACCAGGCTGAGTAGACATATAGGGCAATGGTTTCCAGGTTCTGTTGTGGCACCCCCTTGTGGAGCTGCATGACTGTTAGTGTATGCCATTCTTTGGGTACATAGCCTGTGGTACGCTTGAGTCTGGACAGTGACTGTATGTGAGGGTGTAGTTCCTTTTGGGCCTAGTGTAAGACACAGCCTGGGACACCATCCAGTCCCATTGATGCTGTGTTCTTAGCTTTTGAGAGGGCTGTCTTTACCTGCATGTCCATGACGTCTGGGGCTGTGCATCCTTCTGTGATGGACACAGGCCCTTTTGGGGGTGTTGGGGGGAGTTTACACTGAACTTGTCCCCCAGGATGTGGGCAATAAAAGATGGTTCAGTGTATTTCTTGCCATTTTTCAGTAGCTGACAGCATATTTGGAAGTTGACACCTACATGTCTGGCATAGCTACCGAAGGCTTTGTGGTTGTTATTCTTACATTCCCTGGCTATTTGTCTTTAGAAACAGTCCTTGGATTATTTTATGAGCGATCATTGTTTCTTCCTAATAATGATCAGTGATGCCTTTCCTTTAGTGAAGTTGGCTCTGTCATGTGTTCATTTCCTCCTTCTGTTGTCTAACTTCTTTATGGGCAAAGACCACCTGATTGTTTTCTTATTTTTGGAGGAGTGCATCTTGGTTTTGTTTGTGATGTCTTGATCCATGCATCCCTGTAGATGCTCATAGGATGCACTTGTAAATGATTCGGCAGATTGTATACCATTATCCTATAGCAAGAGGTCTTTGGAATGTTCTACTTTGGTCTTGGGAAGTGTGCAGTTTGCTTTTGAAAATGTCTTCACAGTGGTTTCATTGACTGGGTGGGGGGGGGGGGTGTGGATGTCCAGTGTGATTACTTTATGATCTGATATTACCAGCGAGGGGGTTATCTCTGTTGTGGAGCACTGGTACCCATGTTGGTGATGATCATGTCCAGTATGTTGTCACCTCTAGTGGGCATGGTGACCAGGTGTCCCAGGGTGTTAGAGTTTTTAAACTCTAGGAAACATTGGGCAAAGGACGTTGTACACGAATAATTCTCCCACTCAATGTTTGGGTAGTTGTAATCTCCTCATATAATGGTGTTTGATAGGACCTTTATATTTTCCACTGTTCTCAGGAATACTGAGTGAGGTTCCTGAGACAAGGTAGGTGATCTGTAGCAGGCTACAATCTGATGAGCAGCTTTGCCCAATGTTAGTTGCACTTGCATGGTCTCCAAGGCCTCATGCTGTGCCACTAACCTGAAGGTGTGGGTATCCATAATGTCAATGGGTACACCCCTTCCTTTTGTATTTCACTCGTGGTTTTGGGTCCAAAGGTCAGAGGGATTGTGAGTGTTTTACATGGAGCATGTCCAACAGCTCTGTGTTTGACATAGCTTTGTATGTTAGGCAGTGAACACCTCTGAGTAGGCGATATGCAAGGGAGTATGGATGGAGCATTTTGAGATGATCTGTGTATGGCATGTATTTCAGGCCGCTAATGCTCTTTGTGAGGTATTGCTGCAGGCTTTCCAGTTGTTGTAGTTGTCTTGTGAGGTACATAGCAAAAGTGGCGTTGTACTCTATTATAGTTCTAGTGAGTGATAAGTAGAGGGGAACAATGTCCTCTTCTATTCTGCATGAGACACATTTTGTGATGAGGTGGGCCACATAGGAGGGTTTCCTGACTACTGTGGGGATGTGATTATCACAGTTGTGTCCAATGTCCACCTGTGACCCAGGGTCTCTTGTCACACTTACAGTGTGAAGTATACTACCACCTATGTTGTAGTTTTTGGCTACAGAGTTTTTAACAAAGGGGATGACAATGCACCTTTTGGCATTGAGCTAGAGCCCATGGCTTTGACAACAGGTATCTGTCTCAGTGAGGCCCTTTTGTAGGATGTCCACATCTTTAGTGTTTACAATTATGGCTCCTAGTTTGCAGTCCTCTGGAAACTTCAGTAGCCACAGACCTTCCATGTTAAAGTTTACTTCAGGGAAGTAGATACTAAACAGGACAAGACCCAGGACTGGACCCTGTGGTACTGCACTTGTCACTGGTCCAAAGTCATACTTGGAGTCTGCTACTTTCACAGTGCGTGCTCTGTCAGTAAGCCTGTTGGCAACCCATCTTGTGACATAGCAATTTATACCTAGTTTAGTGGGTTTATCTATATTTCCAGAGTGTGGGGTGGTGTTGTGAGCCGTGGCAGGATCTACATAGGCTGTGTGAACCACCTTACCCTTGTCTACGATTCTGTTGACTGCTTCAGTGTCATCTATCAGGTTTAGGAGACATGATCTGCATTTTGCAAACCCAACATGGTTGTGGTCCAGGGTTTGGGGATTACCAATGTAAATTTTTATAAGTTGTATGATGATACATTCCATGGCCTTGAAGAGTGGGCTCATCAGGCTAATGGGGCGCTAGTTCCTGGGGTCTGTGGTGTCTCCACCCTTCTGTAGTGGGATAACCGTCACTGTGCACCATTCAGCAGGCACAAAGCATGAGATGAGGCTATGACTGCACTTGGTACGTCAGTGTGGTGCCTGTTTGTTCTGTGGTTTGTGTAGAACACAGCCTGGGAAGTTATCTGGTCCCATGGCTGCTGTGATACTGGCTTTGGAGAGTGTTTTTTACCTGTGCAGCCATGATGACAGCAACTTTGCAGTCTTCCATTATAGAGATGTGCTCTTTCATGGGTGAGAGGGGGTAAAGTTAACACTGATCCTATCTGCCAGGATGTTGGCAATATCAGTTGGGTCTGTATATTTAGTGCCATTGAGCTGTAACTCAGAACAGATCTGAGTGTAGCCATGACATGGACCTGTCTGTTGGGCAGATATCTCCTGAGTAGACAGTATGCAACAGAGTACAGATTGGTTTAAATTCAGTCTTGTTGCATGGGGCAACTGTTTGAGGCCAGTAATCCTCTTGTTAAGGTACTTCAGTGGTCTTTCTGGCTGCTGAACATGCCTAGTCAGATTCATCGCAAGTGTGTTGTGGTACTCTCTGATGGGTCTGATGACTGATGACTAGTGGGAACCTCCTTTGACTTACATGCACAGACCTTGGCAGTTTGTGTGAACACATAGCATGATTTTCTGACCACTTTGTGAATGTGTTTTGGAAGTAGAGATGACTATCCACATTTGTCCATAGATCCCTTATTATCACATCCGTATTTAGCTTAAGTGCGTGAGCATGCCCAGTATGACCTGTCAGTATGTTGTTGCCTGACATTTGCTTTGTTTATTTAAGTGTGTGAGCATGCCCAGTATGACCTTTCAGTATGTTGTTGCCTGCCATTTGCTTTGTTTATTGTGTGCAAGCATGTATGTCCTTTCAGTGTGATACTGAATGAAATCCACTACAGTTGTTGGTGTGTGAGCATGCCTGGTATAGACATTTATACTATATGTGTATGGAAAATCAAGTTGTATTTTTACAGCAGGGCTCACCTTTGTATCATAGATCAACAGAGATCATGCTGTGCCTGCAGGGCTTCCATGAGATACTTTGCATAGACTTATCAACATTTCTACATACAGGGAGGACAGCTATTCTTTGTACATTTCTACCCGGGGGCACACCTGGATTGTTACTATGGGTGTACATAGGATGAGGGTTTCACCTGACACATACACTTTTGCTATGCCTGCACTGCTATGTACGGTACACCATTTCAGTCTGTACTGTTGCCTATCGTACTGGCTTGAGGCATACTACTGTACTACAGATCTTAGCATCCAATGTCACGTATATTAGATTGCGACTTCATAGCCTACACAACCCACATCACACCGCCTGGCCTGATGTTCTCTGTCTGCATAGTCCTGTGGGAGAGGTTACCCATATGCCGCTTTAGGGCCATGATACAGCATTTCTTTGTGTTTGCATTAGTGTACAATTGTCCTGCTGTGTCTATGCCACTGAAATGCTGTCATGGCTTAGTGGTTCAGTACTGTGACAGTAGTGCACAGTATCTTGGGTTCGAGCCCTGTCACTGCTTTTTATTTTCATGCTGGGCAGATCAGACTGCTTAATGGATAGTAAAGCAAATATGAGCATGTTTACCTGACTTTGCTCAACTTTGTCCGACCTTGCCCAACATTGCTCAATGTTGCCCGACGTTGTGCTAGTTAGCACGGGCAATTTTGTTTACATATAATAAATATTGGTAAAAGCTGCTTAGCACTGCTTTATATTGCTTAAAACATGGCAATCATGCCTCAGGTGGTGCTGCAGGGCTGCCTATGTCGGATGCACATACTACACTCCCTATACATATTTGGAAACAGGTAGTGTCGAGTTAGGCATCCCTATTATTTTATGTGCGAGTCAGAGAGAGGTATCATTTCCAGGGTTCCTACTGAGCCAGTGTATGTGCTATGCGTTGCCTCTTTGCCAAGGCCAAGGCATACTGGGCATGCCTCCTTCTGCCTACTGGGGCAGGCTCAGGTTGTTCCTCCTCCGAGTCACGCTGTGCCTGTGCAGGCCTTGGCAAATGTGGGGGGGCTGTTTGGCCCTGCCCCATGCTGTTCCTGCTGCAGCTGTTTTCGCAGGATCATATTGTGTAGCATGGCACATACCATGACAATTTGGGTACATGTATTTGGTGAGTACTGCAAGGCTCCACCAGATGTGTCCAGGCACCGGAACCATGACTTGAGCAGCCCAAACACATGCTCAATTACATTTTGTGTTTGAGCGTGTGCCTCATTATGGAGTTCTTGTTCAGGTATGTGTGCAGTTCTGATGGATGTCATCAGCCACGGCTCCAGTGCGTATCCAGCATCCCCCACTAGGTGACCATCAGGGATGTCCCCATTGGCAAATGTCTGGTACAGCTGTGTCAGATGCCAGATATGGGAATCGTGGTAGCTTCAAGGGCAGCCAGCGCACACATTCAGTATTATACCCTGGGCATCACACACAACCTGGCAGTTGATGGAGTGGAAGCCCTTGTGGTTGATGTAGGCCCTACCCCGCTCACCGGCTGGTGCTTTGATGTGTATGTGCATGCAGTCTATTGCACCCACTACCTCATGGTATTCCGCTATTTGCTGAAAGAAACTCATATTGCTGGCCAATACCTCACGGGAATTGGGGAAATATACATGATCACTGACATGTGCTGACATGGCATTCAGGAGCTGGTGCAGTACCCTGGATGCTGATGCTTGTGAAATTTCCATCATATCACCAGTTGGAAGGTACTTGTTGCTAGTATTCTTAGGCCAACACATACCTTGGTTTCCACTGGGATGGGTTCCCTTCTGTTGGTTCTGTGTGTGAGGCATGGCCTGCACAGCTCAACAATTTGCTGCAGGAGGTCTCTGTCCACTCTATAGTGCTCCACTATCTCCAGCTCATGTAGCCCCTGGTAGGTTACCCTTGGTCTGTACACTCTTCTCCATCTCCTCAGTGTGGGTTCCTCAGCAGCATTCGCAATGGCACCACCCTCAGCATCATGCACATGTTGCCTTATAATAGCAATGGCAGCCCCTAACATTTTTTTGTCTCAGTTAAGCTTTTTAAGTTTTCACTTTTCTTTGTATACTGCAGTGTTGCAGTGTTTCTGAGTAAAACATGGGGGAATGTTGTTTGCAGAGTTTTAAGTGCTGGGCTGGTCTGGGCTAGTGTACTGCCTGTATAATTGGCTGATTCTGATTGATTTCACTTGGCAGCTCTGCTAGTTCTCCTTGTTAACTTCCTACTACTTCTTTTCCTTCCTTTTCCCTTTCTGTTTCCACAGGGGACAGCGCCACGCAAACAAGCGCAAACACGTGCACACGAGTGCACACAGGCTTACACAGGCTTAGGCGGGTGCACATGCGTGCACACAGGCTTAGACAGCCTTACACAGGCTTGCACAGGTGCACACATGCGCACGCAGGCTTAGATGGGTTTACAGGCATGCACACGTGCACACATGGTGTAAGCATCTTTGCAAGAAACTTTAGTGATATCCATGGCGTACACCTTCTTTTTCTGGGTTTCAGTAAGACAACTGTAGACACACCTCTTCCAGTCCTGAGTAACTTACAGCAAACACATGTCACTCTGCTCCAATAAGCTTACAGTCTTTGATACATATCCCCTCATAATGCCACCTATTTTCTACTCTGTTACTCCCCTAATCCTACTCTTACACTCTAGGGACATGGTTCACATGGCAGGGAAAATTGGGATTCACTATCCTTATCCTCATTTGCATAGGATTGCCTACTAATGCTTGGTTACATCTCTCAGACTGAGCTTCCCCCCCTTAGCAACCACTACTCAGTAGCCATGTTGTCTTCAGCATGCCATTCACCTGCATGGCAGAAGAATATTTTTAATAAAATGCCTATTTTTGGCTTTTATTTTTTTTCCTGGTTTTTAGAGTGCCGCACATTTGCGCGGCGCTGCGCTACGCTTAAACATCGGAGATCGGGGAAAAAATATTTTTTATTATTTTGCAACAGATAAAAATGCCAATGGCCTTATATTTGGCCATTGGCATGCTTCCTCAACTGGATGCATCCTTTATTTGGAGCTGTCATAGCTCCGTTTTGCTCTTGGGAGAACGGTACTCCGTTACCAACGGAGTACATTTCTGCAAATGACACTACTCTTACTCGGACAGGTTAGTGTTTCCTGGATCACAAATTTACCTCATTTGCATAGCTTTCAGCAGCGAATGAGGTAATTTGCATAACATAACACTGTCTGTGCAAGAGTAGTTTTAGGAGCTCTCATGCACGCCCCTGCTGGCTGTTCCTAGATCGTTCGGCAGACATATTGGCTGTCTGGAATCTTACTCTACTCTTAGACTCTGTGCAAACCTTTGTGAATCCAGCCCATAAACAAGATTTTGCAATGTACCAGTACTAAATGTTTTATAACCTTCAAACTGACATTTTATTAAAGTGCTTAACTAACAAGCACTGGAGAATGCATTAAAACAATAAATAAACCATAAACCATATATTATGCAACTACAATAAAATAGTTTATGACAAGCATAAACATATTGTATCATTGTCATTAAAAGCCAAGTCAAATAAATAACTTTTTTGTGAGGTCTTAAAGTTCTTGACTGAATTAGACCACTTTTATATGTATGTTATACTCATCTGGGTCAGTAGTTTGTATTAGTTTTGTGTTCTGCACTGTAATTTTATTGAGTGTTTCTGCCCTACTTGTGTTCAGACTAAATGTTTAGTCAAAAACTCTGTTGTTTATATTGACGTCATAGCTTCATGAAGAACTTTGTCTAATCACATAAGCATAAATTCTTGTAATTGTCTGTTCAGCTGCTGTATTCAGTTGCAAGTATAAATTCTTGGAGCATGTCTCCCACAGAGTCTACTGAAAAATTAGACCTCGCCAGTTGGAAATTCCTATTCAACAAGCATAATAAATAAATATGTTTATGCAGTCATACAAGTAAATGATGGACCCAACAAGCAAAATAAACAAATTCATTTGTAGAGTCATAAAAGTAAAATGAATGCACTGTAGTATCACTTCCACTTCAACTGCTTTTTATTTGTTTTGCAACCTTTATAAAGTTGCATTTCTGCCCTTTGTGGAAAAATGCCATTTGTTTAAAATAAAATCATTTTTTCTGCAGCTCAATCACAAAAGCCTTTGAAATTCTACTGCAATATTGACAGTCTATGAAACTGTAACTACATTTAAGAAAATATAAAATGATTAAATATATACAACTATAAGTGTGCCATAAAATCAAATCTGATAGATGAAATTACTGCTAATATGCCCTGTTTAAGACAAACTATTATGCCGGGGTGAAATGTGCATGGCTGTGAGCTCAGTAATTACAGTACTGACAGCAAATTGAGTTTCTCACCTTTTGTTCTAGCAGTTCCCATCTTCAGATTTATTTCAGTCGTGTTGGGTTATCACTGTGTGGAAAAAAAATCTAAAGGTTTTCCATTTAGTGGCATTGAAACAGGGAGATGAAGGTAAATTTAAAATACTTGTCCAACATTATAAATAGTCCTGTGCTCTTATCATTGCTTCGTATAGAAACACATCAAAGCAATTTAAATGTTACTGCTTATACCCTGAAAAAAGCAATTTCACTGTCACATGCACAGTAGCATGACTGGGATCTTACCGTGCCGGAGGACAAGACATTTTCAATTTCTTCAGGTCATTTCCAAGTCAACTAAAATCTAGAACTTTATAGTAAATAAATCCTTATGAGTGACTGCATGTGTTAGATTAAGATGCACATGATGGAAACTATTTCAGTGGAAATAAATACCTGTATGTCATTAATTCTTATCTTATCTTTTGTAATTTAAAATATCTTTATATCAAGAAATGATTCAGAATATACACATACACACACACCCCCACATACATATATCTATATATCTGTACATCACTATATCTTATATATCTAGATAGCTATATAATGGTCTACTGTTAATGAGTGAAAGACCCAAACTTAAACGTTCACAAATCGACCAGAAAAGGTTGACTTTGCACATATTAACACCTTACTATGCATGTGTCAAGCAACAATCTTGGCACATACAAATCAAAGGATTAAAAAAATATATCATATACATTGTTTTTTGCAGGGGACAAGTACCTCTGTGCCTCCTATACCCCTGCTAATTAAATATACTAACCCCAAGAATCACACAATATTGGGGATGCAACAAATTCCCCTACCCTGAATATTGGACCAAATGACGGAAACTTCATTTCACTGACACTTCATTTGACTGACAATTAGTACTGGCAGTGTCTAGAGAGCACTATAAGGCAAGTAAAAGGAATATCTCCTTTTCCCCACTGATGTGGCAGATTAGAACTGCAGCATATATACCGCCAGGCTTAAATGAATATGAATCGATTAAAAGCGTGTTGAAGCTTAAAGCTTTAAACAGATAATTTAAAGAATGTATGTGTGTAACTATATATATATATATATATATATATATATATATATATATATATATATATGGGTCTACTTCTAATGACCGAAACGCCGATTCGCCGACAGTGAAATCACCGACACGAAACGACCGACAACGCACAAACCCGACAACGCGAAACACCGAACACCATAACACCGACACACTACACGGAAACAACACAGTACACTACAACACATATCCACTAGCCCTAACCCAAACCCTAACCCTAAGGTCCGACACTACCGCACTCTCCCTACCTGCACCCTAACCCTAACTCACTTACACACCCCGAACCCCAAGCTCCGACACTACCGCACACTCTCCCTACCTGCACCCTAACCCTAACTCACTTACACACCCCGAACCCCAAGCTCCGACACTACCGCACACTCTCCCTACCTGCACCCTAACCCTAACTCACTTACACACCCCCAACCCCAAGCTCCGACACTACCGCACACTCTCCCTACCTGCACCCTAACCCTAACTCACTTACACACGCCGAACCCCAAGCTCCGACACTACCGCACAGTCACGTATCACACACCCTAACCCTACATCCCTGAGTATTGCACACTTAGCTGTCCGCTCCCTACTCCTAAATCCCTCACTATCGCATACTTACCAGGTCGCTTACACATTCCCTTGTCGGTCTTCCGTCTGTCGGGATTCGAGCGTGTCGGTCAACTGCGTTGTCGGTCGTTTCGTGTCGGTGATTTCACTGTCGGCGAATCGGCGTTTCGGTCATTAGAAGTAGACCCATATATATATATATATATATATATATATATATATATATATAATTTATTTATTTATATACATAGTTAATATTTTGCTTTGACCAATAGTAGTATGTTGTAATTTGTGACATAATAAATGGCCTTTAATGTTTGCATAGAGATATATATGTATTTTTTATTTTTTATTTATTATTTATTCATTATTTTTTATTTTTTACGTATTTGGTAGCTTAATGATTCGCTCATAATGAATTTGGTGTAACAATATTTCTATATTTACACAATTAATGAAGTTCGGGTCAAAAAGTTCATATAGGCTGTTAGGTACTACAGTTCATATTATTTTAAGTTTTGTTATGTTGAATTAATAATCTAGTAATTGGTATGAGTAATTAATAAGCTTGCATGAATTTTTAAAAAACATAAATACAAAAATCTCTATGACTGCATTAATTGTTGGAATAAACATCGTTCACTACTCACTTTTTGAAGTATACAACTAAACAATGGTATCTTATATTTTTAGCTTGTATGTATGTAGCTGGATTTCCTTTAAGAATGTAATTGGCTAGGTAAATTGATTTATTAATTAATTATCTGGCCAGTATATAAGATGTGGTTTTTGAACAATTACTTGTCTGAAGAAGTTGGGGCAGGGACCCCTTTGAAAGTGCTTACAAGTATTAATTATTAAACCTGTGTTTTTATATTGTAAAATCGTTGGTTATTTGGTCACGTTTTGCTACCGAGCTAGTGATCCAAGGAGTTTTTTTTTTGTTTGGAGTTTCGTATTTTACACTGTTTATAGAGAAATGTTAACCAAAAAAAAAAACGGTTTACATTTTTTCAAACAGAACATCGGAGCCATGAAGTGGACCAAACGTACGTATTACAAAGTTAACAAATGCCAATGGCTAAATATACAGCCAATGGCATAAAAAACACACACAACACATAAAAATAATATTTAATGTCATGTCCACACTAACACAAAGTACAACCGCAGGGCATGTGTGCACAAACGGGAACACAAGGAAAATATATATAGATGTCATAAAATTGCAATGTAACACAAATCATGATTTCACCATAATAGTCAATAATATGCATGCTACACCACAACCAAGGTGCAAGGGTTGCTAAGGGTCTGTGACAGTGTTTGGCACGATAAATATGAATTAGTAGTCAATGCCATGCAAATGAGGCAAGTAATACTGAATCGCAAACACCTTTCTGGCATAAGGCTGTACCACACGGTGTAGCTGTATAACACCAAGGAGTGGCCTGGAGGTATACATGACATCAGCAGAGGGGTGTGCCACCATAGCTGTAAGCACATTGGAGCATTGCTAATCCGGGTTGCCCATTGCTAAGCAAAGCCACAGGATAGGGGTGTGGATGTAGCCATAGCTTTGCTTAGCTGAGAACACACAAGGTGACTGAAAGCGCATGTGCACATGGATGACAACGCACTCGAAACCTGGTAAATGGCTGCACACGGCGCGCACCACAGCTGAAACAGGAAGGTTACTGGAAGACAATAAGAAAAAGAGCATGTGTTTGGGATGCTGAAATCACGGTTCCATTGCTTGGACATATCTGGTGGAGCCTTGCAGTACTCTCCAGGCACGTGTGCCCACATATTCATAGTATGTGCCATGTTACATAATATGATCCTGCGGAAACAGCTGCAGCAGGGACATAATGGTGAATGCCCTCACAGCCCACTGTAATTGCCAAGGGCACCACAGGCACAGAGGGATTCAGACCACGAACACCCTTTGCCAGCCCCAGTAGGCAGACGGAGGCATGCCCAATATGCCCATGCCTTGGCAAAGAGGGAACATATAGCACATACACTGACAGTGTAGGCCCCTATGGACTGACACACTTCTCCACCTGCACACACAGTAAAATTGATGGCACACACACACGACCACCTGTAAATTGTCATGTATAGGTGGTCTACTGTGTGAATCCTACATAGGCATCCCTCAACTATTGCACACACAACTGCTATTGGCACAAGGTAAGTCAATACCTGAACAGTAAATTAAGCTAACAGCATGTGTTGATACTGTATGTATAGGTTCCTAGGTACATCGGTAGGTACATTCCTAATTGTCAGAGGCCATTCATAAGCCTAGCCAAAATGTGTCTGATGTCACCACCCATTGATTAACTAACTGTCCCTCTGTGGAGCAGAGACAATTGCGGGATCCCTGGGGTGTATCCACTGTTTCCCACCCACTCTGCAAGGATTCCCTGGTGTGTTAATGTGGGGCTCGATATAATGTAATCAGGGATGTAGTTCCAAAGCATGGGGAGTACCCATGACAGGTATCTGTCACCCCAGCATTCTCCAGTTATGGTTGTGGCAAGGTGTAGCACATTAAAGTGTGTGGCTCACTGTGACATGGATTCCCATAGCTGGAGCACATCCATTAAGCATCACTTGGACATACCATTAATAGGTATCATCCATATGTAAACTAACTGAGTTACACATTTGTTTGCAGTATAGAGGAACAGCCATAGTACAGTCTACATACTAAACACCATAACACTTGTACATATCCCAGATGCCCCAAATTTAAAGCCACTGACTGTCTTGTGCATGGTCCCGGTTCCACGACCTGCAAGGGCTGTTACGTAATTCTGATGTCCCGAATAATGGATGTTGGATGCAGGTCATTAGAGCATGTTTAAGCACATGTTTGAGGGTTTTTGCACCGGTAAGCGTCGTTTAAACATGACTACATGGATATGCGTAACACAGATCTAACCTTTGCTGAATATCATGCAGATCACAGGCAAAGCTGCCCAGAACCACTGAAATGTGCGTTATTTACCCTTGTACTAATAGTGCCTGCTCTGAGAAGTAAAACGACCACTGCCAGGAGTAGAACACACAACCATGTACACAATCTTCACAATAATCTACCACTAAGCTACCTGAGATGTACCAACAGCAGGTGTGTATTGTGACAGGTTAAAACACAAAAGGTCGGAGTTCAGGAAATAGTATACACCATGTACCCAACGAAAGGTGTATTCTCTCTCTCTCTCTATCTCTATCTCTCTCTCTCTCTCTATAGATATATGTGTGTATATATATATATATAACATAGCGAGAGAAAGGGTGATAGAGAGATATATGTTGATATATATGGATATACATATATATGCAAATATATAGATAGGTTAACAACATCTACACAACCCTGGAGGTACATATAAATAGGATACTACCAAATACCGAATGCTTTACATACCGACGCGCATAATCACAAGGCTTAAAGACCGAAAGACCACAGTACCGGAACACTAGAACTGCGAGCACTATTATCACGATGTTAAGGGACATTTAGTTAGTGCTTCTGGTTCTGCGGTCCAGGTAGGTACTGTGTTTAAGTGTGTTTCTGATTGTTTTAGTGTGTGTAAGTGTGTGTTCTGAGTGTGGTGTGTGTTTCCGCGGGACTGTAATGTGCATGTGTGGGTTTGCTTTGTGTGTCTGTTTCTGCTATCTTGGAGGTAGATTATTACAGTAGGTGTGGTGTGGGGGGTGCAGCCACCCACATGGGGTGTGTATGGGGGCATGGCCACCTGGCCATATGTAGTATAGGATGGTTTGTTTGGATGTGATGGGTAGCAGTGTGTTTGTGTGTGTGTGTATTCTGTGTTTGTGTTAGTTCCGGGAGTTTGACTGTCGCGAGTTTGAGTGTTCGGTATTGTGGGGTTTGGGAGTCTGGGAATGGCAATGTGGTCACTGGAAGTATGTGCATTCCTGAATCTGTAAGTATGCCGTATACAGCAGTTGAAGTCTTCAAATATGTGCATAGCATGGACCATAGCAATCACACATTCCACCATGACCGAACGTTATCAACAAAGAATATAGAGAGTATATATGTCCATACACTATTACAAATATGTGCTATGGACATGATCCAAACATAGGGTTACCACTTGTCCCACCTTGCGAGGGCCAGTCCCTCTATGTGCGGTAGTGTCCTGACCAAAATTAGTACAAATACTAATGACCTACAATCTTGAGACATTTGGCATTTTCCATATTTAATGTAATTGTTGCATAAAATAGTCATCTGTATCTAAAATACCTACATATAACAAGAAACAGAATAAGCAAGTAAACCGCTACAAGAATATAAGCTTTTATATAGACATATATGTAAAGTTCTATACTTTGTACTGACCGTGGGTATGTGTTGGCCTCTAAAATCCAATGTGTGCCCTGCAAATGTTCCACTATGGCCATTTGAAAAGGTGTCAACCCAAGCCAAAGAGGTTCAGTCACCAACACAAATCCAATGATTGCAAATATCTGTGACAGAAATACACGGGACAGCTTTCATGTAGCAACATTTCATTACATACTAATGTATTTCCAAAGGGATTGAGGGACCAACATCACCTGCATGCTATACAGGAACCAATTAACAATGGCTTAATGAATAAGCCTGCAATTGCCATAGTATTAGTCTACGAAAGGATAGGTCTTCAAGTAGGGAAGGAGCCCTCACACAGATATCGAATATGTATAAATGCAGTTCCTGCACACCTGCATCTGCTATGTACACCTACCTACATCTCCCCCACACCCAAAACAATTGCAATACAGACTGTAATAACATCACAAACATCCACTCACTCTATGACATCTGCAGAAGCCTTAACATACCTTGTGAGATACACACTATAATGGCCCTATGTGAAATCGTTGCTGTTGTACAATGGAACAGACGCTGATGTTACAGGGTTTGGTTGCAATAATCCCGTATCAGACGGCTGATATAACAGCTAGACTCACATGTAGGACTACATCCTCTAGCCATTACACACAATCCATGGGGGCCATGAAGTTAATATATCTCTGTGTGTCTCCATATAGCTGTTGCAATTCATCACAAACAACACATCCAGGCCATCTTCCTCAAAGGTAGGGCAAAGGGACAATGCCCAAGTGGAGTATTCAATTATACCTCACTGTTGCCATGTCATTGGCCAATGGAGTAGCTGCACAGCTGATGTGCATATAATCATCTACTCTGGAAAACCAGTTGGTGGCAGGATACCACATGTTACTGATATCTGAGTATAAAAGGATGGCTTGTCATACATTCAAACTGAATGTACATACGAGAAAAACATTACAACAGAAAATGAATAGGACTTATATTATCGTCAACTTGGGATACTAATAAGGTATGTAGAACACTCAGTATGTTAGTGTATGTAGTACCTGTTCTGTATTAATTAAAGTGTACGCAATGCATATAGTGGGAAAAGGTATTATGTAGTGATGTATTGTTGAGCATAGTAACGCTCGTAGAAATTGTGTGTACTGCTGTGGGCCACAAGGTAAACACCTCATACACCACAAAGAATGCTATATAAGGACTTTAAACACAACAATTCCACTCCAGCCGCTGTCAGCGGCAGGGTTTGTCCAAGTACGTGCCATAACAGGGGATAGTATAAGTTGATATACTGTAACAGTAGGCATATGTATGGGCGTATAACTGAGAATAACATGTCTAAGGTGGTCCTGCTGTGCAATTATGATTTGCATTGTGGGATATTGTGGCAAAAATGTGAAATGTACAGTATTGTAGGTAGATATGTCTAACATTTTACATAGCATTACTGTTATGTTATGCAAACATCAGGTATGTCTATTGGCATGCACAATACACAATAACAGGATACATATGACTTGTAGTCACCAGACAGTGTATCAGCATGATAGCTAATTGAAATGGAAGAGCTAGTCAATTATCCATGCACAGAGGACATGTAATAGCATCATAGGTTCATAGTTAGGTACTATGCTGTCTGGCCAAGGCCATTCGTAAGCCTAACTACAGTGTTTTCACTTGCGGCACCTCCCTAGGTTAGTGTCCTGTGCCTGTGAACAGCAGAGCTATTTGTTTCCTGCATCTCTGTACAGCAGAGCCACTGCAGTGATCCCTGGTGTACATGTCTGTCTCCCATCCACCCATCGAGGTGTCTCTTGAAGAGTGCAAGTGAGGGTCCCTGCCTGATGTACATAGGAATCATGTTCCAATGCATGGTGAGTGTCCGGGTCAGAAATGTATGTTGAGGTATGAGGTGAGTAATAAAAGGAAAGAAACGTTTAAGCCATTATTGGTACATGGTACCCTCAATAAAAACGATAACACATATAACAAAGATGGTAAGGTAGGGGCTTTTTTAGTCCCCTATAGTAACAACATTAACCACTTTACGAATACTATTAAAGAATGTTATGAAAAGGTTTTTATTAACCAAGCAGATATTTTACAGTATATAGGGAATGTGCCATCTATAGTATTCAGTAGAGGAAGGAACTTGAAAAACTATTTTGAAAGTCAAAGTTTATTTAAGAATTCCATAATGAGAAAGTGTGGCTTTTGTAAAAGTTGTCGATTTATCAACGACGGGCCATATGTCATACTGCAAGGTTACAATAGGACACTAAGATGTCCAGGAAATGTAAATTGTAACACTAAATTAGTTGTATATTTAGCTACATGCATGTCATGTTCTTCATTTTACATAGGGAAAACTAAAAGGAAACTCAGGGAAAGAATTGTAGAGCACAATAGAGACATTAAAAATAGGAAGGTTACTAGTTCCCTATATATACACAGTACAAAATGTAAATGTTTTAAGAAGTTTTTATTTTTTGTTATAGACAGAGTACCAGACATTAATTGTAATAATGAAGGGGATTTGAACACATTGTTGGAGACAAAAGAATGCCTATGGCAGTTGAGGTTAAATGCATGTACACAACCAGGATTAAATGAACATATATCTATTGCAAGTTATTTAAAAATGAAATCATATATTATATAGGTTTTTTAGATGCTTCAACCTATATGTAGATATATTCTAAGTATACATGTATGAAACTGCTAAGGATTTTGTATCTATATTTGATTTACATTCACCTATATATATGTTATATACTCATATTAATAATTTTTTCATTTGTTAGAATACATGTTTTTAAATGAATTTCTTATGTATAGAGTTTTATGATATTTTGAGATACATAGACAAATTGCTTTTTTGCACATCATAACTATTTTTTAAAACTTTTTAAAACATTTTTTAAAAACTTTTTAATATATTTTAAATGTTTTTGCACATAAAATTTTACTTGTACATCCTATTTTTATGCATATTTGCACATGGTACATTAAGATGTTTACATTCATATCACAATTTTGCATGTTTACTTATTTAAATATGAACAGCATAGTCTACATAAAAAGTTTGGTGACGTATGCAAGGGTTAGGTAGACTAATTGATTACTCAATTAATTGAGTAAATTGATAAATGCAAATTGAAGAAGATGTAGGAAGATGTGATTGGTTTATGTGTTTTAATAGTAGTGTATAAAAAGTAACTGCTCCAGTATTTTATTAACTCTGGTGAAACCCACGGAGGAAGTGGGTGAAAGCGCTTAGCGCTCAGTGTTTTATTAATAAAAGGTTTTGTTCCGTGGATCCAGTCGGCGTCTTGCTCTTGCTTTTTACAAGTTTTTCGTTCATTGTTGGTTTACTGGTGTATCGAGCACTGGCTGAATAATCCGCTTTTTGGCAGACACGGACATTTGCCTTTTGATAAATTGTGGACTGCACATAGTGTTTTTTTTGTGCTTTTTGCTTTTTATTGCATTTCGCTATGGAGCTAATGGAGCAGTTATTTCAGCAGCAGTTGTTACTAACGCAGCGTATACTGTCTGCTTTAAAAGGGAATGAAGGCGCCTGTGGTGAGGTGCAAAACAATCCAGAAGAGATACATAGCGAAAACGCTGCTTTTTCGGATGTTGATGAGCAGATTCTTACACTTCATTCTACCCCGGGTACATCGCGTAGCAATCCAGGAGCTAGCTATGGTTTGGGAGATCCTATTGGCAGTCGAACAACGCGTATGGGACCAGGAAGTGATGGCCATGCAGTTCCACTACCGGATTCGTCACCAAACGCTAGGAATGGATTATACGGGGAAAGAAATGTGGATTGTAGAGTTACAGATTTAAAGTCTTTGCTTGTGGCGCCAAATTTTCCAATGCAACGGAACGAACAAGCTATCCAAAGTTTGGATAAGCAGATGGAAGCTTTTGAAAGAGCGTTAAAGAAGTTTAAGACAATTCAGATGGACAATGTGTTTTTGGAAAGATCCTTAGAGCTCAAACAAATTCCAAAGGGGCTCAGAGTTTTCAAGGTACCATTTGGATTTGAAAACAATGACAGTTTACTACAAGAACTCACGGACATTTTTGATAATACTGGTATGCAATTAATTAAATTAATTATTAAAAACAACAATGAGAGATTAAGTAAGTTAAAGGAATCTTTGACTGTTCTTGACAATAACATTAAAAAAGATTTGTTGTTTGAATATAACAAAAATAAATTTGATAGCATACTTAATGATATGAAAAGATATGTGAGTAAAGGGCTGGACATTAAAAATGAAAAGCTCCAGCGTGACACTAAGGATTACTTAAGTAACACTGCATACACACATTTTCGGGATTTTAAGCGTTTTTTTAGGGTTCATTTTAAAGGCCCGTTTACTAATGAAAATGCATCAGTAATACATAATGAAGAGGTAGAAAGGCACGATAGGATGAATATGAATACGAATCTAGATGGTAACAGAGAAGTTTTTTTAGAAGAGCCTGTGCTCCGCAGATCAGAACGTTTAAGAGAGCGATATCAGGGACAGAATCAGTACTACAATCAGCAGTACAATGGAGGGGGGAGGTACAAGTACCAAGCACGACATCATTAGATGAACAGCAGAAGTTTTATTGCTCGGGTACGTCCCTCGACTTAACAATTATAAGTTCAGTTACTAGGAGTAGCTACGATGTTTTAATTCAAGATATTGGTGAAGCAATGAATAAACAGAATGTTTTTTATGATACATTTACAATAGACAGTATCAATGAGAATAATAACAACAATGGAATGAATGTGAGTACATTTAAACAACATGGACAGGATTGTAACATTATTAACAGACATCCTGCACACACAATGGTGAATGAACAAGATATAGATGATTGTGAGCAAAACCCAGGTCAGGTGTTAGAAAATGGTAAATGTGAAATTATTACAGAAGGCAGCTTTTCTGTTTACAATTTTACGGACAAAACTTTAAACAATGGTTACCTTTCACTTTTCATGAAGGGTTTTAAGTTTGTTCCAAACTACCAGGTGGACCTAGGTAAATTACTAGTTAATCTTAAAATGTATACTAGAAGTTTGAACCTTAGAATTTATTTTAAGAACAAATTTGATTGCAAGATAGATATGGATACAAAAAATATTACCTTAAGAAGGTCCAGTACGTTTATTCCACCTAACAATCCTATTGTCCACTTATTTGAAATGTTTTGCGAAATGCAGTTAAGAAAAACTTGGAAGGAAAGGAACTTCTGTAAGGACAATTTAACTGAAGCAGAAAGGTTTTGCCTAAATGAGTTGAGTATGTCGGACAAAATGAGAATCATGAAACCAGACAAAGGGGGAGGGGTGGTCCTGATGACTAAACTGGATTATAACAACAGGATGAGTATTATGTTAAGTGATGAGACCACCTACAAGAGAGTAGCTAGGTATGATATAACCAAGGCATACACAAAAGTTGATTGGCAATTATATGATTTATTGCTGGAAGGATTTATTACTAAGGCAGAATATGAGTACCTTTTGGTTGAACATTCTTTGACGCCATCAATTTTTGGTATACCCAAAATACACAAAAATGTTTCTAACCCCCCTTTCAGGCCTATAGTCTCTGCAAAGCAGTCTAAAATGGAGGCTATAGCTCATTATGTGGATATAAACTGTAAGGAGATAGTAGCTAGGATTAAGCACATCCTAAAGGATTCATGGCACTGCCTAGAATTGCTTCACAAATTTAGAAATGAAAATTTGAAGGAAGTACAATTAGTGACAATAGACATTGTGAACTTATTCTCGGTAATCCCTTTGACAGAGGGTTTAGAACTATTTGAGAATAGTTTGGAGGTGTTTGGTAATTTTCACACAGTTAAACGAAAACTTCTTGTTGATTTGATGGAATTGGTATTGAAAAACAATTTTTTCCAGCATGAAGGAGAATACTATCAACAATGCGCAGGTGTGGCAATGGGGGCTAGATGTGCCCCCATATATGCAAATCTGGTGTTAGCTATGTGGGAGAAAGAGAAAATATTTGAAAGTATGTACTGGTCTAAAATAGTTTTATATTTAAGGTTCCTTGATGATATATTAATATTTTGGAAAGGAAATAGAGAGGAATTCAAGAATTTTGTGGATTACTTGGAAGATAGCACTACATTTTTAAAATTCACATATAAAATGGAAGAAGAGAGTTGTGAATATCTGGATTTGAAAATTTACAAGGGTGATGATAATTTAAATTCTACAATACACCGTAAAAAAACCTTTTCGAACTCTTATTTACATTTCGATAGCTGTCACCCTTATTTTCAAAAAAGAAATTTAGTAAAAGGGCAAATGGTGAGGTTATCGAGAATAATAAGTGACGACTTAGAATTTACCAATGAGTTATTAAAACTGGGAAACATGTTTTTAGAAAGAGGATACCCAAAAAATTTAGTTGAAAGTTTGAGGTATGAGGTGAGTAATAAAAGGAAAGAAACGTTTAAGCCATTATTGGTACATGGTACCCTCAATAAAAACGATAACACATATAACAAAGATGGTAAGGTAGGGGCTTTTTTAGTCCCCTATAGTAACAACATTAACCACTTTACGAATACTATTAAAGAATGTTATGAAAAGGTTTTTATTAACCAAGCAGATATTTTACAGTATATAGGGAATGTGCCATCTATAGTATTCAGTAGAGGAAGGAACTTGAAAAACTATTTTGAAAGTCAAAGTTTATTTAAGAATTCCATAATGAGAAAGTGTGGCTTTTGTAAAAGTTGTCGATTTATCAACGACGGGCCATATGTCATACTGCAAGGTTACAATAGGACACTAAGATGTCCAGGAAATGTAAATTGTAACACTAAATTAGTTGTATATTTAGCTACATGCATGTCATGTTCTTCATTTTACATAGGGAAAACTAAAAGGAAACTCAGGGAAAGAATTGTAGAGCACAATAGAGACATTAAAAATAGGAAGGTTACTAGTTCCCTATATATACACAGTACAAAATGTAAATGTTTTAAGAAGTTTTTATTTTTTGTTATAGACAGAGTACCAGACATTAATTGTAATAATGAAGGGGATTTGAACACATTGTTGGAGACAAAAGAATGCCTATGGCAGTTGAGGTTAAATGCATGTACACAACCAGGATTAAATGAACATATATCTATTGCAAGTTATTTGAAAATGAAATCATATATTATATAGGTTTTTTAGATGCTTCAACCTATGTGTAGATATATTCTAAGTATACATATATGAAACTGCTGAGGATTTTGTATCTATATTTGATTTACATTCACCTATATATATGTTATATACTCATATTAACAATTTTTTCATTTGTTAGAATACATGCTTTTAAATGAATTTCTTATGTATAGAGTTTTGTGATATTTTGAGATATATAGACAAATTGCTTTTTTGCACATCATAACTATTTTTTAAAACTTTTTAAAAACTTTTTAATATATTTTAAATGTTTTTGCACATAAAATTTTACTTGTACATCCTATTTTTATGCATATTTGCACATGGTACATTAAGATGTTTACATTCATATCACAATTTTGCATGTTTACTTATTTAAATATGAACAGCATAGTCTACATAAAAAGTTTGGTGACGTATGCAAGGGTTAGGTAGACTAATTGATTACTCAATTAATTGAGTAAATTGATAAATGCAAATTGAAGAAGATGTAGGAAGATGTGATTGGTTTATGTGTTTTAATAGTAGTGTATAAGAAGTAACTGCTCCAGTCTTTTATTAACTCTGATGAAACCCACGGAGGTAGTGGGTGAAAGCGTTTCTTGCGCTCAGTAGTGTTTTATTAATAAAAGGAACTGTTCCGTGGATCCAGTTGGCGTTTTGCTCTTGCTTTTTACAAGTTTTTCGTTCATTGTTGGTTTACTGGTGAAATGTACAGTATTGTAGGTAGATATGTCTAACATTTTACATAGCATTACTGTTATGTTATGCAAACATCAGGTATGTCTATTGGCATGCACAATACACAATAACAGGATACATATGACTTGTAGTCACCAGACAGTGTATCAGCATGATAGCTAATTGAAATGGAAGAGCTAGTCAATTATCCATGCACAGAGGACATGTAATAGCATCATAGGTTCATAGTTAGGTACTATGCTGTCTGGCCAAGGCCATTCGTAAGCCTAACTACAGTGTTTTCACTTGCAGCACCTCCCTAGGTTAGTGTCCTGTGCCTGTGAACAGCAGAGCTATTTGTTTCCTGCATCTCTGTACAGCAGAGCCACTGCAGTGATCCCTGGTGTACATGTCTGTCTCCCATCCACCCATCGAGGTGTCTCTTGAAGAGTGCAAGTGAGGGTCCCTGCCTGATGTACATAGGAATCATGTTCCAATGCATGGTGAGTGTCCGGGTCAGAAATGTATCCCTCCAGCACATCCAAGTCATTGTTGTGTTTAGGTACATATCCCAGTGCATGTGGCTCTCAGTGGCTTTTGCTTATGTGGAGCTTATCCATCAATATTGTTTTGGACATGGGCCTTGTATGTTCAGCAGAGATCACCTCTGAGTATGCGGTATGCAAACGCGTACAGTTGGGGTTTCTGTAGTTGGGCTGCATGCGTCATCCATCGGAGGTCAGTATTCCTCTTGGTGTGGTAACGTTGTGGTAATTAAAGCCATTGCTGTTGTCTCATAAGGTACATCCCAAATGGGGTGTTGTACCCTTTAATGTGTTTCATAAGTCATGGGTAGAGAGGCACAATGGCTGCCTTTGTTCTGGCTACTAACCCATTAGAGATTAGGGTGGCTACGTTGAAGGATATCCACACCACCTTGGCAATATGGTTATCAAAGGAGTGAATGCTATCTACTTGGGTTCTAAGATCCCTTATTACATCTTATGTATTTAAAAAAACCAAACCAAACTGTCACAAAAATGCCACAAGCGATGCCTTCCGACTAACAACGTTTATTATACTTTCTGCAAATTATTTGGTGCCTGATAAAAAGGTACAAGATCATATTCATTTAATCCACTAGTAGATATTTCTGTTTTATCTTTTAGAATTGCGGTGTAAAACCCATTCATTCTTTTAGCTGTTACTTCTACAATTATTTTTTCTATTAGTTCTTCTGGATATGCCCTGTTCAGAAACACATACTTTAAAACGATACATTCAGTTTGAAATTTTTGATCTGTTGTTACCATTCTCGCTATTCTAACAAATTGTCCTTTTAACACTGAGCATTTTTGGTGCAACGGATGCGCGCTAGAAAAATGCAAAAACTTATTTGAATATGTTGGTTTTCTATAAAGACTAGCTTCATACTGTTGTTTTTCATAGTTTTTTAACAACAGTACATCTAAATAAGAAATAGATGTCATATCAAAATTGTATGTGAAGTTTAGAAAGTCGGTCGTATCATTCATTTCATCGACCAAATTTGATGCCATTTCTGTACAAATTTCTACTATTAAGAATATGTCATCAATAAATCTTACATAAAATTTCACCATATTTTGAAACAAGCTATTAGGAAAAAGATAAGATATGTGTTTTCCCAAAATGACATTACTAAGTTTGCATAACTAGCACCACATGGTGATCCCATTGCCACCCCTTTCTTTTGAATATAATATTGCTTATCAAAAATTATAAAATTATAACATAAAATTATATCTAACAGTTCTTGAATTAGGGATATCTCTGATTCTGGGGCATGCTGTTGTCGCATTCTTGCAGTGACCCATTCGATTCCTTGAGTATGTGGAATACTAGAATATAGTTCTTTCACATCTATGGTTAGAAAGTTGTAGTTTTCTTTAAATGGGAATGTATTCAACCTTTCTAAAAATGACCAAGAATCTTTTAAAATCCATTTTTCCAATTTTAAATATTTTTTCAAAGTTGAGTCCACAAATTTAGCACATGCATATGTGGAAGAATTTCTTCCATCAACTATTCGTCTAAATGGAGGATTTTGTAAATTTTTATGAATCTTGGGCACTCCAAAAATACAAGGTGCCTTAGGTGCTATTATCATCAAATAATTAAACAAATGGGCATCGATTCTGGCTTCAATAAATAGTTCATTAATTAGACTTTTAATAAATTGATTAGCTTTATTATATTCATTACATGATGCTAGTTCGTATGTGTCTGTTGACAAAATATCCCTTATGTGTTTTAAATAATTTGGCATGTCCATAAAAACCAAGCCCCCTCCCTTATCGGGATTCATTATACATATGTTGGCTTTTAACAAACACTCAAGACTCTGTCTTTCGTCTCCATTTAAATTATCTACAAATGGGATTTTTTTCTTATTTAATTCTCTAAGGTCTATTTCACAAATTCTTTCAAAACCAGAAAGTATATTATGAAGGGGTGGATTATAGCAGCATGCGACCCTAAATTCACTATTAGTTCCATCTTGTCCTCCAAATAGGGTTCTAAAATTCAATTTCCTAACAAAAAGTTTAAGGTCGCAGATAGTATCTGCTAAATTCATCCTGCAAGAAGGTACAAATGTTAGACCCTTAGATAAAATATCAACCAAAGCTTGTGATACATGAAGGGAAGAGAAATTATATACAGTGAAGTCATTTTGACTATTAGTAATTATTTTTAGTCCTTCATGTGTACTGTTCTCAACTGTCATCTTCTTCTGTTCTGATTTCCTTTCTTGTTGTTCCATTGCCTCTTCCTCTGGGCATTCTGAAAACCCTGATTATTATTCCTATTGCGCATTTGTGTATCATTTCCTGAAGTTCCAGGGTTCTTGTTATTGTTATTATAACCGTCTCTTAGACGTTCACTTCGCCTCAATTGGATGTTCTCATTTTGGTTTTCTACCTGCTCCATTAAATCAGCTTCTAGATTTGAGCCAGTACTTGGACTATTGAAATTAGACACTGCAGAAATATTATTAAAGTTAGTATTATCATCTCCCATGTTCTGTAACGAATTAGTTGCAGTTTTGTGAGACCAAGTTTGATTAGGTGGGGGCAACGGGTATGCCAGATTTTTTTCATATTGCATTCTGTCTCTTTCTAACTTTTTAATTTTCGTTATTCTCATTTTCTCAATATGTTGTTCTATACTTTGAAAAACTCAAAAGGTATTCATATTTGTACCTCAAAAAGTCTGCATGTTGCTTAATTATGCTATCCAAATTCTCTATTTTCTCTTCTAGCTCTTTTATTGAAAATGAATAATATTTAATCATGGTCTGCATCAATTGAAAACCATGCTGGTTAAACATGTTAATAAGATCTTTGTGAAAATCAGATCCTATTACTAAGCCAGTTGGATATCGCCAGCTTCTTAGTCCTTTAGGCACAATTTCTTCTCTTAGACATTGTTGAAAATATTCTATTTCCAAGTTTAACTTCTTGTGCTTTAACATATATGTGTCAAGTTCATTTAACACATCTGATAGGACTGTATTACTTTGTATATTATTCAAAACTTGTTCGTTAGGTTTAGTTCTACATAAACCAATAGGTGATATAAGCCAATCTTTTAAATTCAGCATTTGCATACTTTCTCTACTATTATTTTGATTTATGTTATTCATATTTGTATTTGTTGGTAGCACTGTTGACATAGTATTAGTGCTGTTTTGACCATTAGTATTAGAACCTGTTACGTTAGACACATGAGGTCTTAGTTCATTATTGTGTTCATTAATCTGATTCATATCAGGATTAGACACAGTACCTGGTTGCAGCTGCAATGCTGCTCTTTGCTGTATTCCATTCATTGCCATTGGTATGTTGAACTGCACTCTATCATTAGTAACCCTTCGGTCCTGTTCTTCTGTTCGGTTAGATTCCGCTAAGACACGCGCATACGTATGAGTGTTAGCCATTCGGTCCTGTTGCACCTGCTGAGATGACATTACTCGTTCTAATTTTTCACTGATAGTTTCCACTTTCTGTGATAGAAGCTGGATGAGCATCGTCAATTTACCGACTGCATCTCCTTCATTTGTACTGTTATCTTTTGTTGTGTTAGCAGTATTACCAGTCTCGTTCCTAAGAATCTCCGGTGTTGTCTGGAATGAAACATCTGCCATGGCATAAAAAACTCCGAAAAGCACTTAAAAAAAAACGAACCAAACTGTCACAAAAATGGCACAAGCGATGCTGCAACCAGGTACTGTGTCTAATCCTTACCCTCATCTACTGCCTTGGTAACTGTCTCAAAGGACTCCATCAGGTTTAGGAGGCATGGTCTGGCCCTAACAAATCCAAACTGGGTGGGATCAAAGGTTTGGAGGCCACCAGTATCTCTGTGAATGAGATCCATGATGATGGTGGCGCCACCTTTGTGGAGTGTGATAACTGTTGCTGTGTGCCATTCAGGGGCCACAATGCCTGATTCAAGGCTATTAGTGAATATGGTGCCCAAGTGGGGAGCCATTTCATTCTGAACTTCATGGAAATTGCAGCCTGGGATGTTATACGGTCACATGGATGCTGTGCTCTTGGCTTTAGAGACTGCAGCTTTGAACTGCGTAGTTGTGATCGCAGGGACTCTTCATCATTCCTGTATAGATATGGTCCCTTTAGGGTGTGAGAGAGGTGTAAAGTTAGCACTAAACCTACCAGGATGTTGCCAATATCAGTCGGTTCTGTAATGTTCATGCCTTACTGCTGTATGTCAAAGCAGATGTGGGTATTGCCATTGAGAGTAGTGACATACCTCTAGAACGCTTTGTGGTAGTCCTTGGAATTAGTCGCAGTAATGTTTACGTAGCTAGCTTTGGAGGATGTAATAAGGGATCTCAGATTCTTACTGAGGCTGACCAGGGAGCTCCTCCACTCATGGGATTGTACTCTACTTTGCTGCAGTTTCCTCCTTCTGTTGTACATTATGTCCATGGCAGTGGACCACCAGAGTGGCATCCGTTTTCTGGTGAGAACCATCATGGCTCTGTTTGGGATAGCATGATCCATGCAGTTGTGTAAGTGCTAATTAAGTGCAGTTGTGTATGATTCAGTGGTTGTAACTGTATTGTCCATCTGCACGGGTGTCATGACATTTACTACTGCTGTCATAAGAAGCCTGAAGTTGGCTTTGTAGAAATATTGTACTGTGTTTTCTGTAAAGGGTGTGGTGCCGGGATGTGGATAACAAGGGTGATTAGCGTACGTTCGGATCTGACCAATGGGGAGATAACCCCAGGTGTGGAACACCAGTCACACATGTTGGTAATGACCAGGTCTAGAATATTGTTGGCCCTGGTGTTGGTGTGGATAGGTTGATCCAGGTGATTGGAGGTTATGAATCCCAGAAAGCGTTGGCCTAATGTCTCGGTACATGAGTAGGTATCCTAGTTAATGATGGGGTAGTGTCAGTCGTACATCTGTTTGAACCCTACTTTCGAGTACACCAAGAAGTGATGACCGTTAACCGTGGGGTATGGTGTGGGATCTGTAGCAAGCTACAATTTGTATAGCAGTTATGGCCAGAATTAGTTGCACTTGGATTACCTCTGATGCATTGTGCTAAGCAACCAGCCTGGAGGTGTGGATATCCTTGGGAAATATGGACACACCTCCGCCGTGGTTGTTCCGGTCCTGGTTACATGACTGAAAGGTGTGGAATGAGTAATAGCCTGGTAGTGCAGGGGTGCTCTCAATAGCCTAGAAGCAGATCCTAGTTACTGCACAGATATCGGAGTGGTCCATTACAAGGAGTGCCTTGGGTGAGTGCGTTTGAGATGAAGACATTAAGCATTGAGTAGCATTACCCTCAGGTGTTGCTTGCCTGTTCCTGTTATGGTGGTGAATATGTTATTTGAACCGTGCCTAAAAAAGGCACTATAGGAGCAGCAAGAGCCTTAGCCATTATCCATAATCCCAGGGCTGACAGGTGCAGGTCATCTGTGCCAAAGCATCGTGTTACCATGTCATTCAAAGCAGACAGATACTGGATAACCTTGGAATGACACCAGAAGCATAGCCAATTGTTGAAGTAAATAATTTTGTCCTTGTACTGCATTATCAGTCTGGACGATGGCCGAATGCTACTCAGGGCTAGGGTGATACCTGCCTGGGCTGCAAGACTGGAGAGCTATTCCATGTTTCTTTACATGTAGTCCAGGAAGTTACATCTCAGGGCATTCACACTAACATGGAGAATGACACAGTCATATTGTACCTGTTGAGGAGTGACCTTAGTGCATAGGTTATGTTGCGGATCCTGTTACCTGACAGGCAGCTGACAGTAGCTATCACCTTGTACAGCCTGCTGAGTGGGACATCAGTGTGACTGCCTATAGAGTCACCTATGACTAGTGTGTTGGGTATGTTATATCGCCCTATTGGCTGTGGTTGATGGGCACACTGAGTCTGTGGGCTATAAGTAATTGGTGTTGTGTTGGGGGATGGGGGCTGCCTGTGTTTCTGCTTTGGAGTTCTCTGTTGCCTAGACAGAGTAGTATTGAGAGGCTCCGCAAATGATGTAGTCTTACTATGTGTGGCCTGTGGTGGTGGAGATCTAGTGAGACTATGTGATGAGTGTGGTGTGGTACAAACGTTTAACATCCCCACATGATTGTCAGGTTCAGTCTGGGTTGGAGAGAGCTTTACCTCCAGCATGACTAGATATGTGCATCTCCCACAGGTTGTAGTGTTGTATGTTAGGAGGGGAGTATTGACTGTGTACGAGACAATTTCTATATTGCCTCATGATGCCCATATTCATCATATAGACAGGCGATAACACTGGGAATTGACACTTGGACATGCCTGAATATTTAACTATTTCCCACTAAATATGTGAGGAAAGTGTTACAAGAGCTGTTTTACTCTAAGCAAGTGGGAAATGTAAGTACAGACAATGTTTACCTGTAGGTAATGAGGAGGATTGAGTGCTATAGTAATTAGTAGCTCATGAAGTGCTTACATGTTCTGAACAAGTGCTGAGCATGAATAAGCAATACAGATAGGGTGTTGGATAACATAAACACACTGCCCCCCCCCCCAACAGGTACACAATCACATATCCATGAACACTACAGAGCCCCAGTAACCATAACTATGATGATACAAGGTGCACTCAGGCTGCATGGGACCTGTCCACATCCCTGGTTGTATCATACATATATGGCAAAACAGTTTGCTCTACACATACACATCATGTAAAACATAGCTTCATGTCAGTTTGTGAAAACACTGAATGGTGCACACCAACAGTTATCACAACCCACAAAGTGGAGACACCACTCATAATGGGAGGCACTGCACTACTACCCTGCTGAGTCTGGTCTGAAAGGCCATGAATCTTAATCAACGTATATGTTATTAGCAGTACAGATGTAGATGGCAGTACGGATGATTTCACACTGCATATCATACCTGTGACAAGTCATAGGACATCATCACCCATACTGTGTTTCACCTACACTCAGTATGCTAGATGTACCTTTATATGTCACAGGAGTGTTCTGCCAGTGGACTGTTGACAGAACCAACACTACAAAAGGTGTATGAGGAATACGTGCATATCACACCAGTGGCAGCTACAGTAAAACAGGGTTAATTCATATTACTCCCCCTTACTGTAGCCCATACCACACAGACAAATGGGAGGCATCTGCCTATGTAAGTATGTGAATGGCTATGACCTAGGAGCAATAGCTGACTCAGTGTTGTGGACAACATACATCAGGGGCTTTGTGGGTGAGGTGTGTGACATATGTGCACAATCTGACAGCTGCATATTGCATTGTCACCGCTAGGTTAATAACCCTGTACCCATGAACTACTACCTAGGCAGCGGTCAACATAATGGACACTGCGTGTAAGGGATGCTGCTGTGCAGTTTACCTCCCTGAGCTAGTGACGTCACCAAGCCTATTAGGTAGTCATAGGAGGCAACCCTAGTCATGACAGGGTGCCATCCATGAACATGGAGATCATTGTACAGCCATACTCATCACTCAAGTGACCAATATTGGATCACATATCACCTTTAAGGGGTATTGGCCATGTTTGGATGGGCGACACCAGCCTTCACAATCCTCATCTCCACTATGTAGCATGATGCCTACCCTGCATAAAGGCATGTCAAACACTGTGATGTTGGACATGCTACACATACATATCCTGATCTGAAATACATACGTCATAGAGATCCACCTTCCTAGTACAAGGATCGCCACACGCTGGACAGATCCTTGTGCCATACACGTTACATACTCCTGCCATACTATGCAACCCTGTCCAGCAAAGATGCACATTTCACCTCTGTCAGACATGGTGTGATGACCGCATGGTAGATGTATCATTAACCGTGTGGATCAGTTATGTGGCACTGCTTCACCTGGCGCCAGAAACACGGCTGTTGGCTACAGCTAGGTAACCTTACATCCTAGGCTCATACATGGCCCAGGGCATACAGACTACTAGATTACCTTGGCCGTACATGCTATAGTTGATATTCATCCCTGCAAATACCATCAGGCTAGCCAGTGTCCCATGTGTATCACATGTGCAACACAGGCGATACGTGGCAAGATGTTGAACTGCTGTACAGTGCCGTGTAGATGTATATGGCAAAACACATGCATGTAAAGGCTTCCATATGCATGTCTGCATTGTCACAGGTCATGTCCATTAAGGCAGTGTATGTGTTTATATGTGACATATACACAGCATCAAGGCAGACAGCATTAATGTGGACACATCCAGGCATGTGCTGATAGGTAAGAACACTAGTACAGGAAAACAGACATGCCCACTTCAAGACAGAATCCACATGGAGTATGAGCAATGTAATCAGGTGACACATATATGGTGATAATATCCAATCCCCACTGGGTGTCACATGTGTGTGACACAAACATGTCAATGGTGTCAGTGTCATGAAGATTTGCAAAGACAACTGTTTATATGTAATAAATGTGATACACATGTGCAGGTTCATAGGTTCATAGGTTGATACTAGGCTATCTGCCCTAGGGCATTTATAAGCCTTGCCAGAGTGTGTTTGGCTTTCGCCACCCTTTTAGATTAGTAGACTGTGCCTTTGAATAGTAGGTCACAGAAGATAGCCCTTTTAAGGTTAGTTTACTGTGCCTCTGTCTAGCAGGGACACAGAAGAGATCCCAGGGGTAAACTTACGATCTCCCATCCACTCGTCAAGATTTCTCTTGAAGAGGGTCAGTGAGGGGCTCTGCCTAACATGAACTGGGATTTTGTTTCAGAGTGAGGGGAGCCTCTGGGATATGAATCTGTCCCTCCAGCATGTCCTATTTATTTCTGTGCTGAGGTTTAAGTCCCTGAAGCATGTATCTCTAAGGGATTTGGATTTCCTGAGGTGGAGCATGTCCATTAATTCTGGGTTGGACATGGCTTTATACATCAGGAACATCATTAACTGTGTGGATCAGTTATGTGGCACTGCTTCACCTGGCGCCAGAAACACGGCTGTTGGCTACATCTAGGTAACCTTACATCTTATGTGCAGCTGTATCTCTGTGCATCTCTGAGATACTGTGAACTGTCTCCATCATTATGTCTTCCAGATATGCCGCGAGCAAAGCTCCCAGCCTATACCCGCTTGGAGGATGAGGCCCTTGTACCTTACCTCCAAGACAACTATGATGTCCTGTTTAGCCATGTGCCAGGGATGCGGGATGACCTGTGGCAGGAACTTTGCAGGAGGGTTAATGATATGGGTGGCCATAAACGCACATACCAGCAGGTGCGCAGACACTGCATGGACCTGATCAGACGTGCAAAACAGCATGTGAATGCAATTGCCACGGAAGCAGGTGCAACAGGTGGTGGGCCACCAACCCAGCCCCCAATCACACGTACCGAGGAGCTACTGGCCAACCTGGGGACACCGTCAGAACAGCATCCACAAACCTTAGCTGACATCGTGGAGGTGGGTGTCTCTCAACCACCAAGCCTGGAGTTGCCTGGTAAGTCACTACTGCACATATATCTATTATATCCCATATAGTTGCATGTGTCACTGTACAATATGTAATGTAACATCATATGCAAGGCATGTATACACACATGCCACATACTATAGTATTCTACTCTGTGTATGCACACATGTGCATACTCCATAGTATATCCTATTGTACTGGTGAATGTGTTAACATGCACATTGCACCCTGTAGCTGTCATACAGGTGTGGATAATGATCATACTGCTGTGTCACCCCTATATAGGTCCCTCTGGCATTCCGCTGAGACAGCAGGCCGTTGCAGGTGAGACAGTTATAAGTATCAGGCATGTTAATGCACAGATCTATTCGCCATGTGGCCAGTTAACACATGTACACATAATGTATGGCCCAGTCACAATATACATGTCTTATCAGCAATCCATCACACTGGATACCCATGTGCAATACTTACAAACTAAGTGAAACACTGACATGAAACCTCAGAAACTGTCATTGCTAGATGTGTGGACAGCTGTGCATACAACGGTGGAGGTGTTGTTCAGTGTAGGAACATGTACTACACATCAGAACTACACATGTGGGGTACACAAACAGTACTACACCGTGAGCTGGAGTATGGGCAGCCCACAGAATTCACCATTGTGGATTATGCCCCTGCTATGAGTGCACACATTGTGATGTGCCATCTGACATGTCCATGACATGTAGTAGGCTGGCTGCAACATTGTCTCACTATCCCATAAAACATACCCCACATACCAAACATACAACCCTTTGTCTGCATAACCCTGTGGACAGTGGAGTATATGACATCTATGGATGTATGTCATATGGGACAACACAGACATGTGAGATAGACAGCCATCACAACCGTTTGGCCAACACATGTACACACATGGCCATGGAGGATGGCCAGTGACATGTAGCAACACACAGTAGATGTGATGTGTTTGCGTGTACATCCTGTTGTACATTGGCTACACATGGTCCAACTATAGCCTTTGTTGAATGGTTATATTGCAGATGTGGAATACTGGACATCCTACAAGCCTGTGCACAGCTTGTGGAGGCGTAACTTAATTTGACCACATAAGATGTGTTGAACATCATGACTGTGTCACAGCATAACAGTAGTCACCTGTACAACATACACAGACAACCACATCAGGCCACAGATACAGTATATTTCCCTTGCTGCTGTTGGACATCACTGTCAGCCATGCACCTCGTGTGTGTGGTACACAAATGTCATGTGGGACATGGTGTATTGACAAGTCTGCCATGTGTGGACATGGTTGCCAGGCAGCTAAAATATGTTTGCAGATGCAGTGGTGTCATCCGTATGTTCCTTGGTGACCTGTGTCACACATTCCACATCATGGTTTAGTGTGTATACACTTCAGCGATGTGGGTCACAATCCACAGTACACATATGTATTGTGTATGCACACAGTCATGGCTATGCACTGGGTCTGTAATTCACACTGTATAGCAATAGAGATGCCTCATGATTCCTTGCAATGGCACTGTTTCTGTACTTCACACTGTATAGCAATATAGACGCCTCATAATACCCTTCAATGGTCATGCACATCTGCTAAATGTGCATTTTATCTGTAGGGTGGACAGACAACACTGCAATGTGACACCATTACTCCACTGCATATGTGACAGGACACCATTGTGTTAAACATGTATGCATGTCAATGCACACGTCAGCAGATTACATGTCATACTACATGTTAATGGCAAAGTCATATGCCACACATCAGTCATGTGTACTGTTAACCTGTGCTGGTCCACATGATTGTGTGAAATACATGGCTTCTGCTATGACACATGCTTGCTGTTGTGTGCAACCCAGGGATGTATGATAACTATCACTATTATTGTCTGAGCTGCATGCCATCTGCTGTATCACATGCACGTTGCATGCCTTCTGTCAAATCACATGCATGGTGTGTGTGTGTGTGTGTGTGTGTGTGTGTGTGTGTGTGTGTGTGTGTGTGTGTGTGTGTGTGTGTGTGTGTGTCTGTATTGTAATGTAGAGTCTTTGTTTGCCTTCACAGGTGATGTAGGTGCATTACCCTCCTGCGGTCCCTCTGATGTTAGTGTCCCCACAGACTCTAGCAGTGATGATAAACATATGCTTGAGGCACAGGCAGGGTTGTCAGGGGCTGAATCTGTGCCATTGGTTGCTATTCCACCTATATCCCCCTCATCCCCGCACACAGATCTCATGCCAACACATACCCCATCACCAGTGGTCATAGAGGAAGGACAGTTAACGTGTGATAGCTTGGAACAGGGAAAGTGTGGTGGCTATGGAAGGTGTGTATTCACACCATCGTGTCAGGCAAATGACTGGGGATGGGCAACACAGGCATATGGCCAGTGCTGCTCATAGGAGGACCTCTGGCTGACATGCCCCTGCAGGACAGAGCGCAGCAGCTGGTGTCACCAGGTGCATGCTTCAGGCTGTAATGGCAGCACAGGCCTGTGCTGAATGGCAGAACAGAGAAGGGCAGAGGCTTCAGAGGGCTGCTATTCCTTCTTTAAACAACAACATCCAGGCATTGGCAAATGCTCAACAGCAGATTGCTGAGGTTTTGGACAGACGATTGGGTGACATGGTTGGAATCCTTGACCGTGGCATGACAATCCATGAGAGTGAACTGTCTGTGCTGGAACATCTGGTAGGAGTGAGGCATAGGGCACATGGACATAGGCCAGCTATGTCAGCTGGTGCAGGTCTACGTGAATGAGCTACCTCACATGCCTGCTCCCATAGTGGCAGTAGCAGCAGCAGTGCAGCTGGTGCTGCACTGTCCACACCAGGACACAGCAGGCCACGAGCACGTGGCCCTGGATGGTCCCAATGGGGACACGGTTCCAGTGGACATGTGTCATCAGACAGAACCAAATCTGCACCTCTGCCTGGTAGTGCCCATGCAACCCCTGGCAGGCACAGGTCACGTGGCCATGGCCGGACACCATGAGCTGTAAAACCTGGTCTGTACAGTCTGGAGCTGTCAATAATACCCCTGTGTAGGCCAGGCACATGGCAGAACTGTGTGCACACATACACACACACACCAGAAACATCTGTGGGGCACCACAACACTCACACGCATAACAACCACACATGGTCAATTAGATCACAGGCCCTAACTCACACACATGATGTCATCCACTGGTGCAGCCTAGGCCCATGGCAAACATTATCACCCCGTGCATATGATGATGCCTTTGCCACATCCCTGTCATCCACACCATTGGTGCAGGGACATGCTCATATGGTCTGATGCACAGGGTGAACAGAATAGGGAGATAAGTGTAGATTACAATTGTTGTGTACTGTTGACATGCAGCAGACATACCATGTGGTACAGATTTAGAATGCATTGTTTGCTGTTCACAGTATGTGTCTTGGTAACAACAGTAACAGCATGTTGGTCATGATGTCCTGCTTCCCTCCTTCAGGCCTAATTGCATGTGCCATTGAGTGCCAGTGTTTGCAGTTTCCCATGTGTAAATGGGGACTACTCACAGGTATGTATGGCAATACCAGCATACTATTCGTAGTTTCAAACTCACTATTCGAAAGGCTGACATTCCAAAGATGTCTACACATCTACTGATCCAGGAGCATGGGAGCTGTGTACTAAGCTACAGTGGCTAGAGACATGACATCCATACCGGGTGACATCACAGGTACAGTTACATGGGGTGGAGAGTTTACATATTGGTCTAGCTGATGACAAGGGTAGAGGCCAGTTGATAGCTTGAGGCCTCACTGTGTAGCAGTAATACACATTCACATTACAGGATGAGAACACACAACTACACACACACACACACACACACACACACACACACACACACACACACACACACACACACACAGGTATTTGCACACATGCATTCAGACACACAGTAACACGCCCACAGTCACGGGGTCAAGAACACTGTAACACACACACACTTGATAGTGTTGAGGTGAGGACCCCTGCTTATGTGGCAATCACCACTACAGTACGGTGCACCCACATGATGTGACACAGAGAATACACATGTACAGGTAGTCAGTAATGCCTAAGATCAACGGCATCAACAGGGTAGTAGATTGCATTACCTGGAGGGGTTGGGGTCCTATCTATTCACTATGGTAACATACATCCTCACTCCATGGACCAGACAGCCATACATACATATACACACACACTGTGCAGTCCACAATTGAATGCACCTATGTCATGCATACACAGATAGCTCACATGTGTGAGATACACACCCCACCCCTGCCTATGTCTTGCTTTCTACACTGCAGTATGTACAGATCTTTACAACAGTGTACAGGAGTGTGAGTAACAATTGGGATGTATTTCCCACCATATGTGGCATATATGGACACACAAGCAAACACACATGGCAGTACTGTGAATCAAACACCTGCTGTCTTATGATACTTATGACATACATGCAGCAGTATTGCCCACATTACAATGTGTACCGATGCTACCTTTGGCAATTGTGCTGATATATGCACACAGGAGGTCTTAAGTGTTACAGGTGTCAAGTGATTTACAGTCAGTGACACCTTGACCGGTGTGTAGGTTGTATGTCTTCCCCTTCAGTTAACAGAAACACAGCTTAGTGGTTGCACATGTTATGGTAGGATGGCTTGTGACACACCTGTGAGCTGTCTTCAGCAAACTTCCATCTGCAAAGATGGCCCACCACTTAGTTATGTCCACACATCCGTCCATACCTGATGTACATCTTACCGTACTGTCAGTATATCACCATACAGTTGGCAATGATGGGGCTGCATTGCAACTGCATGTTGTAGTAAGACACACGTTACCTGCAAACATCAGCTACTGCACAATCATGGTAGCTGAACGCACACCACTACATGTACATGTGTGTAGGTTCTACATTCCTGTCATTAAGCCATGTTTGTAGGCATTGCAATTGGTGGACATGTGTGATGACATACATGACACATGGACTGTTGTATGATATGATAGTTGTCATGGGTAACCAGTACAGAGGGAATGTTAACTCAGTCAACATTGATATCACACCTTATGTACTGTTGGCATTCAACAGCCATGGACCTACCTTCCATGTGCATGTGTGTAATTGCTGTCTGCATGAAGGATAACAGCTATGCTATGTACATATGTGTTGTGTGTGTGTGGCATGTACATATCCATGGCAGGTACATGTATGTCATATCCAAACATGAGGGTGTTTACTGGTGTACAGCAACAGTCATCTGTTACTGCTGTATATGACCCAGGGCTCCTGCTATGTGTACAGCCGACCTGGTTATGAACAGTGGTATCATTGCATTGCATAACACATGATGCAACTGTGTCAGTACATGGGTCGTCTGCACAGTTGACGTAGAGCTAGGTACAGTCCACTGGTCATGGGTCACATGGTGTTGTACTAATATATGTTCTATCACATGTATGAATGTGTGTTGCTGGTCCAAGGACATGGTGATGCCTGAGGGCTACATCCTAGAATGTGACTTTTGACACTGTGATCTGCACCTGACACATCTGTGATGCCTTTTGAGGGTGTACTGGTCAGTACATGTGAGTGGCCTTCATGTACACCACCACCTGGAGTCGTCCGTAATGGTGTTATGGCCCACATGTCTGTATCCAAGGTATACGGTGGTAGTGCTGTTGTGCACAACTGAGCCTTCAGCCAGGTGTTCCTCACTGCACAGATGTCAGTATTCCCCATTATTGGATCTACATTGGGCAGCTGTGATTATGAATGCTACACATCTAGCACTGTTTAGCATACACGTACAGTGCAGTTGTCCTCTAGGTGTCAGGGTGTTAACCTGGTCTCAGGACATTCATCTATGAATGGCACTATATGGGCGAAGTAGCCACTCCTGGCAGGACATCACCATGGGTGGTATTAGTGTGCCAGGTTTAGATTGGTACATCTAAGGTGATGGACAGCAGCAGATGTTGTGTAGAAGACTGGTGTCAGATATATGTAGTGCAGCATTCATGCTAACAGTGACAACTATCAACATCGGAGTCCATTACAATGTGTTGTTCACATCTAACTGTAATAACATGGCCACTGTGCCCTTCCATGTTTAGAATCAGAGTGCATACAAAACAGCCCGTTGCTACTAAGTGTGTGAGCATGCCCATTATAATGTTGTGTAGATGGACACATAGTGCATTCCAAACAGCCGTGTGCTACTAAGTGTGTGAGCAAGCCCAGTGACACCTTGTGTCGGTTATGTGCCTCTATGTGTATGGGCATGGCCATTGTAACCCTGTATAACGATAGTAGTCGTCCAGTCAACAGATGGCCATACCCCACTTCAGGATGGATTCCTACATTGAACACACTGGTTCACAGGCATGTACATCGTAACTACCAGCATCCATGTTGATGTCTGCCTTCTTACAAGGTCATATTGACAGTCTTGAAAGGAGTAGTGTCTGTGGAATGGCTCATATCTATGTAGTATTGTAATAGTGGTCCATAGATAGGCAGTTGTCCTGATCACACCACTGGCGTGTGTTTGTCTCCGTCTGCCTGGGGACAGAAATATGCTTTTAGACTGCTCACACTCCATACAATCCCTATCGCCGTCTTTTCCATTGCTGATGATGTCACCCACCTAGAAGTACGCCTCTGGAAGTACTGTGTCCCAGTAATCTCAGTAGCATGTTCTGTAACTGTGTAATGCTGCAGTGTGATAAGGTAGCTATGTCTGTGTTCTAATGCCAACTGTGTGTGTCTCCGTCTGGCTGGGGACAGAAATATGCTTTTAGACTGCTCACACTCTATACAATCCCTCTTGCTGTCTTTTCCATTGCTGACGATGTCACCCACCTAGAAGTACGTCTCTGGGAATGCTGTGTCCCAGTAATCTTGGTAGCATGTTCTGTAACTACGTCATGCTGTTGTGTAAAAAGGTAGCTAGGTCTCTGTTCTAATCCCAGCCATGCCATCTGTGTGTGTGTGTGTGTGTGTGTGTGTGTGTGTGTGTCTCCATCTGGCTGGGGATGGAAATATGCTTTTAGACTGCTCACACTCCATACAATCCCTATCGCCATCTTTTCCATTGCTGATGATGTCACCCACCTAGAAGTACGCCTCTGGGAGTACTATGTCCCAGTAATTTCGGTAGCACGTTCTGTATCTGTGTAATGCTACAGTGTGATATGGTAGTTAAGTCTGTGTTCTAATCCCAGCCATGCGAACTGTGTCTGTGTGTCTCCATCTGGCTGGGGACAGAAATATGCTTTTAGACTGCTCACACTCCATACAGTCCCTATCGCCGTCTTTTCCATTTCTGATGATGTCACCCACTTAGAAGTACACCTCTGGGAGTGCAGTGTCACAGTAATTTTGGTAGTGCATTCTGTAACTGCATAATGCTGTTGTGTGATAAGATAATTAGGTCTGTGATCTAATCCTAGCCATGCCAAGTGTGTCTCACCAGCTGGCTGTGGACAGAAGTATGCTTTTAGACTACTTACACTCCATACAATCCTTATCGCCGTGTTTTCCATTGCTGATGATGTCACCCACCTAGACGTACGCCTCTGGAAGTGGTGTGTCCCGTTAGTCTAGATAGCATGTTCTGTAGCTGCATAATGCTGTAGTGTGATAAAGTAGCTAGATCTGTGTTCTAATCCCAACCATGCCAACTGTGTGTGTGTGTGTTTCATCTGGCTGGGGACAGAAATAGGCTTTTAGACTACTCACACTCCATACAATCCCTATCGCCGTCTTTTCCATTGTTGATGATGTCACCCTCCTAGAAGTATGCCTCTGGGACTGCTGTGCCCAAGTAATCTCGGTAGCGCATTCTGTAACTGTGTAATGCTATAGTCTGATAAGGTAGTTAGGTTTGTGTTCTAATTCCAACTGTGTGCATGTGTCTCCATCTGGCTGTGAACCAAAAATATGCTTTTAGACTGCTCACACTCCATACAATCCCTATCACCGTCTTTTCCATTGCTGATGATGTCACCCACCTAGAAGTATGCCTCTGGGAGTGCTATGTCCCAGTAATCTTGGTAGTGCGTTCTGTAACTGCATAATGCTGTAGTGTAATAAGGTAGTGAGGTCTGTGTTCTAATCCCAGCCATGCCAACTGTGTGTGTGTGTGTGTGTCTCTTCATCTGCCTGTAGACAGAATAATGCTTTTAGACTGCTCACATGCCATACAATCCCTATCGCCGACTTTTCCATTGCTGATGATGTCATCCACCTAGAAGTACTCCTCTGGGAGTGTTGCATTCCAGTAATCTCGGTAGCGCGTTCTTTAAGTGCGTAATGCTGTAGCGTGATAGGATAGGTAGGTGTTCTATTCCAATGCATGACAGGTGTGTGTATTTGGCAGTCATATCCTATGTGTTTTGTATCTGTGAGTGGCTAACTCCAGGATGTTTTGAGGAATGTGTTTTGTTGTTTTCCTATATAGTGTCCATAAATGTCACAATCGGCCAAGAGACTGGGTTGGCAAGACATACACATACATTCAGCAATAGGTCTGGTGAGTAATGTCAGCAGCCCTAATCTTACCCTTAATACAGTCTGACCGCGTGTGATGCACAGAGACACACTTGCCTTGATATTAACACCAGTACATAATGCAGGAGGAGCATGTGGTTTCCTTTTCATTCTTGTCTAATGCTTTAGTGTCACGTGGTCCGCTTTTGTGATATATATTCTATATCTACGTATGTGTGTGTATATGTATATGTGTGTGTGTGTGTGTGTGTGTGTGTGTGTGTGTATATATATATATATATATATATATATATATATATATATATATATATATATATGTGTGTGTGTGTGTGTGTGTGTGTGTGTGTGTGTGGACATTAGCACACATAAATCTACATGATGGAATACATGTCCTATACTGTTGAATGCCTGTGCTGGATGATCTGTACGTGATAACCTCAGATGTATGTATATCTGCCATGGCTTAGTGGTAAAGCACATTGTCTGTGGTGTGCAGGGTCCCGGCTTCCAGCCGTGCAGAGACCGGTTGTTTTGTTGCTGGGAAGAACAAGGGACATCGAATATGGTGATAGTAAGGCGCTTTTAACCAGTTGTGTGTGGATCTGCGCAACAGTAAGCAGTGGTTATTTTTGTGGAGGCTCAGTATGGGTCATGTAACTATGTCTTAGAAGACAATACTATGCAAACGAGGTGGAAAATAGCGAATCCCGTTTATCCCCAGGGTGTGATGCAGATTCCAAGAGTGTATGTGTATAGATAGCAAGGTGCAGGACTCGAATATAGGTGAAAGCATGGGGGGAGGGGTGTCAGGCATACTGTACATACATTGGAGCCCTGTCTCTCTGGATTGTTTCTGGCTTAGCACACCTAAGCTAGGGGTGTGTCTATACCTGCCTAGTGCAATTTGGAGGGACAACAGCAGTGGGAGAGTAGTCAAGGTGAACAAGCTGGGCAAACAGGTGATAATTATCACAATCAGCAGATTACAGGCCCAGCCCGGCCCAGAACACTACTATAAAGTGAGCAAGCACCATACCCTTGGGTTTTTTCCACACTCTACACCACCAGTGTATACATGCGAGGAAATTTTACAAAACAATCCAACAAAATGAGAAGGGCTGCAGCAGGCAACACAGACCAACATGTGCAGGAGGCTGAGGGTGGTGAGGATGTGAATGCTGCCAAACAACCCTCTGTGAGGAGACAGAGAAGACTGTACAGAGCCAGGGTAACCTACCAGGGGCTACATGAGCTGGAGATAGTGGAGCACTATGGGGTGGACAGAGACCTCCTACAGCAGATTGCTGAGCTGTGCCGGCCACACCTGACACATCGAGCAGGCCGAGGGAAACCCATCCCAGTGGATACCAAGGTATGTGTAGGCCTAGGTATACTAGCCACAGGTACCTCCCAAAGCACAACTGGGGATATCATGGGGATCTCACAGGCATCTGCATCCAGAGTATTCCACGAGTTTCTGGATGCCATGTGACCACATGCCAGTGATCACGTACATTTCCTCAACACACGTGAGGTGTTGACCAACAATATGCTTCTCTTCCACCAAATGGCAGACTACCCTGGGGTAGTGGGTGCTATAGCCTGCATGCATGCATGCATCAAAGCGCCACCCGGTGAGCATGGTAGGGCCTACATTAACCACAGGGGCATCCCCTCCATCAACTGCCAGGTTGTATGCGATGCCCAGGGCATTATACTGAATGTGTGTGCTGGCTGCCCTGGAAGCGATGACAATTCCGATATATGGCATCTGACGCAGCTGTTCCACAGCTTTGCCAATATGGACATCCCCTACGGTCACCTAGTGGGGGATGCTGGGTACCCACTGGAGCCATGGCTGATGACATCCATCAGAAATGCACACACATCTGAACAACTACGCCATAATGAGGCACAAGCACAGGCAAGACATATAATTGAGTGTGCGTTTGGGATGCTCAGGTCATGGTTCTGGTGTCTGGACACATCCGGTGGAGCCTTGCAGTATTCACCAGCTACATGCACCCAAATTGTTATGGTATGTGCTATGCTACACAATATGATCCTGTGGAAACAGCTGCAGCAGGAACAGCATGAGGCAGGGCCACACAGCCCCCCCACCAATGCCAAAGCCTATACAGGCACAGAGTGACTCAGAGGAGGAACTACCTGAGCCGGAACCAGTAGGCGGAAGGAGGCATGCCCAATATGCCCTGGCCTTGGCAAAGAGGTAACACATAGCATATGCACTGACACAGTAGGTACCCAGGGAATGTCACCCTCTCTGACTTGCACAGACAGTAAAAGGGATGCCAAACATGACACTACCTGTGCTCAGCCATGTATAGGAAGTGCACTGTGTGCATCCGACATAGGCAGCCCTCCAGCACCATCCTTAGGTCTGGCACACCCTCAAGGTAAGTCAATCAAACTACCAATTAGTAGTTGTATTAGAATGTGTTGTTACCTGTAGCTATGGTATGGATGTGAGCATGCAATGGAATTTGGTGGCTGAATGTTAAGGCAGCGGACAGTAGATGTCCATAGTGGCACCATGACATCTGTAGCACATACTGGGGTCACCATAGTGGCCAGTAGTACACAGGGTGCCTAACCCACTGCCGGTAATGGGCTGAGCATCATGTGTGTCCATACAGCCCACACAAGTCTCAACCAGCTGGACAGGTGTAGACCAACACAGACAAATGCTGTACAATGGCCTCTGAATATGCCCAATGGATGACCCCCCCACAGACACACACAGACAGACTACAGCAGGCCAGGCAGTTAGATGTAGGTTGTGAAGGCTAGGACGTCTGAAACTAATATGTTGGTAATTAAAGCTAAGATCTGGGGTACACTGGTATGCCTCTAGCCAGCACAATAGGTAGGTCTACACACTGAAATGGAGTACCTAACATACCAGTACAGTAGTAGCAAAAGTATACAAATGTCAGCTGTGCCCCCCTTCCATTGTACACATGTAACAGTCAGGTGCGCCCCCCCCCCCCCGGTGCTGTGTAGGAATGTGGATACAGTCGGATGTGCCCCCATGCCGTGCAGAAATGTAGCAACAGTCAATGCCACATGATTGATGGATACCCTGCAGACACAGCATGCCACCTGTTAGTGTACAACGCAGAGGTCGGCACCACAGTACTGACTATCTGGACATGTAACACATGCGATACAGTTGACCATACTGGGCATGCTCAAACACATGAAGGTATGACGGCCATGTCAGTCAACAACATGAGGAATGGTTATAGTGGGCATGCTCACACATGTAAACACAAGACGGCCAGGTCTGCAAACACCAGTGGTCTGGACATATCTGCTGGTACATTGCTATACTGTTGGATGACTGTGCTGTATGGTATGTGGGTGGTACTGTCTATTGTCTGTATATTTGTCATGGTGTATTGGTAATTCACATTAGCTGTGTGCGCAGGGTGTTGCTACCAACACTTGCAAAGGATGGTTATTTGTTTGTGGCCAGAACAAGGCCATTGGATACAGAGTGAGTAAGGCACATTGCAGCTGTTGGGAGCGGTTGTGTGTGGGTTTGCGCAGTGTTAAGCACTGCTGACCTCTGGTTACAGCTTCTTACACTTGTTTAGACTCCACATTTCTTTAACAGTGCAATACTCGCATACTGGTAGCCAAACACGCTTACACTCGCTCACTCCCTCACTTGCACATGCACCGACATTGATGCTTGAATTTGTCACTCACGCTGGGTGGGCATGATCCCTTGTGATGCCTATTACATTGGACTACATGACTACAGTACCAGGTATGGCTGACCATTAGGCGACGGCATGGCGTTCGACTGTATAGAATCGGCGGCCTGTCCAGTAAGTTAATCATATTATATATGTGTTCCTCATACAATCTGCTCCCATCTGGCTGATACATGGGAACCAATACTCCACAATGCAGACAAGTAAATGTGTTTTGGGAACCACATCTGTCTGCCGGGTCATGCTACCGCATACCTATTGTAGGTTTTCCACCTTTTAAATTGGCCGAGGTGAGACTTTAGGATTAACACCTGTCCCACTTCGCGTGGGACAGTCCCTCTTAGGCGTATGTGTCATGCAAGAATAATCTAGGCATAGCAAATGTCCTGATTACAAGACAATATTATATTCTACGTTTCTCTAATAGTTGCATGTAACAGTTATTGTATATATGACACTTCTATATGTTATGTGAAGTAGCATAAGCAACTTGACTGCTGCTAGATTAAGCTTTTATTTGTGCTAATATGTATAATTCTGTATTATGCATGGCTGTAGGTATGTTCTCACCTGGTACATCTGACATTTCTACGGAGCAGGTCCCGCTTTGGCCATTTGGAAAGGTGGCAGCCCTATAGGACCTATATGTAGAGATGTCAGATTTGGCAAGGCAACACATAGCCACAGCCAGTAGAAAATAGACTACTTCACCGGTTTGCATAAGTAAAGGTTATTCTTGTAGCATTATAGTTGCTAATACTGTTTCCTATAACATCTAGGTGTTTTAGATACAACATAATCGTTTTATGCAACCACTACAGACAATATATGGATTCTTTGCCCTAAATCACAGGCCATGTGCCATAATAACATTTATTTTGCGGGACACAACTGCCCAAAGGGGACTGTCCCTTGCAAAGGTGAACAGGTGCTAACCCCGACCTATTATGCTATCATCTACCTAAGGTAGTGGTCAGAATATGCACTTTCCATCACTAGCCGACCTCACATACGAAGGGGGAGAATGAACACTGAATCAGGGACACTGCATAACACCCTCAGGGACACATTTAGATGATTGGTACTATTAACCTGACACATTGACAGTCACAGGGCATATGTATTCATACACATTTGTCAAGGTACATGCTGTTTATGACTCATACATGTTGTCATTAGTCATTACATATATTCCGCCACCTGTCCACCTAATTTCACTAGTTCTGGAAGGGTTTAGTTGTGACTGTGTTAGATTCTGATTCTTAATCACGGACGTCCATGATAATCAGGTACAGTTCATTGATATAGTCCCTATGTGTTCCCTCAATGGTTTACAGACTATTCAGTAGATGTGCTCTTAAGGTTTGAGAGGTATGGGCGTCTGCTATACCCACATAGGAATATTAATTACTTCCACGGGGCGGGCCTAATACATCTCTGCCAACCAACACCTGCACATTTAGGCCCATTATTGCATACCCATGATTCCCCTACCTGACACCCCTCTACAGCACTCATCCTTACTTTGAGTGCAGCTGGGGTATGAGCACACCCCTACACACTGCCCACTCTCCCCATGTCGGGACACATGTCGTACGTTTTGTCAAGCCATGTGTTATCAGACTTGCACAACCTACTGTTCCGTGTACAGCTACATCCTGGTCGCATCAATCATTATTGGTTTGCCTAAAAGGGAAATGTTTGGTGTCCCACAAAGGATCCCGTGATCCATGTTTAAAGTGTAGACCTTGCAGATCTCTCCCACTGGTATTTTCCTGCCGGTGGTCTGGAAAACAGAGGTGCATTTACCTTTATTGCGTGTCTGTATGTCTCACTG